>NW_015161444.1:139191-145105 GCF_001447785.1 Gekko japonicus
GGGTTTCACTGTCCCTCTAAAAAGGTAATGATGATTCTGTGAATGGTGGCAGCGAACTTAAGGAGTGAGATACGCCCACGGGACAAGGGTGGGAGGCAAACAGCTGAGTTGTAAACTGGAGCCCATTTCGCTATGGTAGGCAATCAAGCTTGGTTCAGACAAAGCAAGGAAACCCTTTGCAGGCCTTTGTGAGGAACTCACAGGGCCAGTCCTGACTAGGGTTGCCAACTCCAGGTAGGGAGATTCCTAGAGATTTTCTGGTAGAGTCCATGGAAGTCAGGCTTTGGGGAGGGGAGAGGCCTCAGCTGAACAGAATGCCATAAAGCCCATCTTCAAAAGCAGTTACTTTCTCCCGGGGGGGGGGATCTGTTGTCTGGAGTTCAGTTGTGATACCTGGTGATCTTCAGGCTCCACCTGGAAGTTGGCTGCCCTAGGCATAGCAGTCAGTGCTTCAGGGCAGGGTCTGTTAGATCCAGGTTCTTGCTGTAGACGCTGAATGGGTGATTTTGGACCAGTTACAGACTTTCAGCCTTACCTACTTCACAGGGTTGTTATGCAAGTCAAAAGGGGGAGAGGAGAATGATGTAACCTGCTTTGGTCCTCATCGCAGAGAAAGACTACTTTTCCTCCTGGGAAACCATTGTTGCCAATCTCCAGGTGAGGCCTGGAGATCACTCAGAATTACAACTGCTCTCCAGATGGCAGAGATCAGTTCCCCTGGAGAAAATGGTAGACTCTGTGGCAGTCAGGGCTTCAGAGCATGGAAGAGGGGGGGAATGGAAAGCTGAAGAGAGAGGGGAAAATAAAGGTAGGTTGATGATTGGCTGGGAAGGAGCAAGGGTTGCCACCTCCAGGTTGGGAAATTCATGGAAATTTGAGGGGTGGAACCTGGAGAGGGTGAGGTTGGAGGAGGGGTGGGACCTCAGACCCAATACAATGCCATAGACTCCACCCTCCAAATCAGCTATTCCCTCCTGGGTAACAATTGTTGCCAATCTCCAGGTGAGGGGTGGAGATCACTCAAAATTACAACTGCTCTTCAGGTAGCAGAGATCAGTTCCTCTGGAGAAAATGGTGGACTCTGTGTCATTATACCCTGCTGAGGTCACCACAGCACATTGACGCTGAATGCCTAAGGTCTTGGCACTCTCCCAGAGCCTCTTTCTAGAGCTCGTTGTATTTATTTCCACAACGGACCTTATTCCTAGTTAAAAAATAAAATGATTTTAGTGGCATTAGTATCAATAACCACGCCCTGCCCAAACAGAAGAGCCTTTGCCAACAGTATATTGCAACATAATGATCCTTACTCCTCCAAAGCAATGCAGAGATCCCCTCCCCAAGCAATATTTGGTACACAGTCTCCAAACACAGCCATGTTGTTAGAGGCAAGTCTTACCACTTGGCATTGACATGATGTTAGTTCTGGTAATCTTGAGGGTATTTAATCTGGAGTCAGTGAATCACAATCGAACCTGCCAACATTTCCCTGGATTTTAAATTCCTTGAGTTAGAAATAATTTGAGTGAGAATGTTTTTGTAGCCATTATAGTCTTCCATTAGTAGGATTATGAACACAGTTTTGCACAGGACTGTGCCAGCAAGGGACAAAAGCGATGAATTGCAAAGATGCTCCATTACAAGAATGCTACAATGGCGCTGTGCACTTGTCCCAGCCCAAAGGAAATTATAGTGTTAGAGCCATAGGCGCTGCTACGATTTGTTAAAAACATGATTTCTAAATGGGAAAAAAATCAGTCTGCATTCTGGGACTTTAATGCGTAAATAAATATAAAATAAAATAGTTTGAAAATCTAGTTATCTCAATTCTGCAACTTTGTGTGGATGGTGTTGAAAATAGCAATCTAGCAATGCTAGAAGTTCATCAAATTATTAATGGATGAAGAATGTGGACAGGGAAGTTCTCCCTCTTCTATAATACTAGAAATCAAGTGGCACCCAATGAAAATGATTGCCATTAGATTCAATTCAGTTCTGGAATTTGCGGTCAGTGGATACAGTGATGACCACTAGCACAGTGGTCCAAAGCAGAGGGTTGTTCTTATGTCCTGTCCTGTATGACTTTGCACTTCAATGCAAAGTAGATTTGAATGCTTAGTTAGTGCAGTAGAAACTGGTAGCTAAAGTAGGCATTGTACTGGTATGCTAACTGTACGCACACAGGAAGCAGCCCATTGTAAACCAGAATCTGTGTAAGCGCGTAAATTTCATGGGTAAGTTATTTTACCTCACCAATACCATATTTAAATTGGCTTTGATTTAAGCATGATGCCAGGTTGGTTAAAAAAAAACCCCAACAACTACTGAGAACACTGTGGGGATCTTGATCTCCCCCCCCCCCCGACAAAAAGGCAGTGCACGTATTTCAAAGACTGGGTAATACTGTCAAATGTTCTTTGGGTTCTGTAGAGAAAATGCAGTATAGCACAAAGTGAACTTGCACCTCTCAGGTGGACAGTTGTTTCCCTTTTAGCCTTCTGACAACCCAAAGTGAGGGAATCAGTGGGCCTGTCATGTGATCATTTTATTTCACAGCTTTCCTTGCTGTCCTTCTGGTCCCTCACAGTTGTCACACTAATGGGCACTTTGCTTGTCCTAACTAAAAGAGCCTGTGGTAAAATAGCAAGAGGATTCAGTTCCTATTTATACCTCCTGAGAGTCTCTCTTCTAAAACAATCCAGTGGTTTTGTGAGCTTTTTAAAAACAAAAACTTGGTCTCCAATGACTCTCCCTCTCTTAAATTCACACACTGCATGCAAATGCTCCATTTTCTAGCTGAGCTACCAATCAGGGTACAAATGGCTGCAACTGCCTGGTGTCACCAGGAGAGTATTTGCAACCAACCATATGGTCTTCCATAAGAGAGGGTGGTCTTGGCAGAACAGTCTCAACTTGAAGGGAGGGGGGATGCCAGGTGTTCCCAAACAGATCAGCATGTATCCCAGCTGTGACTCTAGTAAGTGCTAGCCAGCTGGTTTCTCAGGCCAAATACACTAACAGGCTGCCTGCACACCTTTAAAGACACAGAACACCTTCAAGCAGCCTCTTCCTCCAGGGACAGAAATATGACATATTTTAGAAATGTGGCAGGTCTATAGCTATCTTTTGCATTGCATGGTCTTTTGACCTGCATAATTTTTTAACATAGCCCTTCCCCTGGTACACACTAATTAAACATAATAGTTTTCATGGCTGACAAAGCAGGCTGCAGTCCATGACTGAATATGCCACAGTCACACTGCTTAAGGTGCCATATAACTGTTCATTTTGCGTAAGAATATAAGAGATGCCCTGCTGGAGAAGACCAGTGGTCCATCTAGTCTAGCTTCCTAAGTCCTGGACAGTCAACAAACATAGAAATCACTGCCCACCCCTTGATGTCGCCTCATAGCACCTAACACCAATCCTCTGTGAGTCCATTTGATTCCTTTCAGGCAGGCAGCAATGGAATAATTCATCATGTGTTGCTTCATGACTGTTTGACATTTGACATTTTCCTCCCAAAGATAATCTCCAGATAGGCATAATATTGTTGTCATGGTTTATGATACCTCCCTTCCCAAGGCATTCAGGTGGGCAACAAGAATGTGACTCACAAAGCTCACAGTTTTATCTATTGAATGCTGTCCTGTATCTGGCCATCAAAGGCCAATCTGAAGTCCAAGTTCTTTTACCACTAAGAGAAATTACCTAGATTTTAACTTTGGCTAGTTTTTATTGAAGGAATTGCTTGGGCTGAGGAGCAGCTACTGAGGAACAGCTACACTTCATGCACCATTTCAACCTTGATTTGATGCAAACAATTATTTATTTATTTATTTTCAATTTATATCCCGCCTTGCCAGGCGAACTGGCTCAAGGTGGTGTACAAACATTAAAATGCAATAAAACTCTAAATACAATAAAATACAATAGAATACTCATAAACAACCTGCATAACATCATAAAAGTGCTAATAAAGATGGTGCAAGTGATGGCGGCATTCAGTATACAATCCCATAGCGGAAGGCAATATCCAATGGTTTAACATAAGGGCCATGGTATGTTCCGGTAGCTTGTTCATCAGTGGTGACTCCTAATCAAAAGCCTGGTGGAAGAGCTCCGTTTTACAGGCCCTGCAAAACTGTAAAAGGTCCCACAGGGCCCTGATGTCATCCGGGAGCTTGTTCCACCAGTGTGGAGCTGCCACTGAAAAGCCCCTGGCTCTACTAATGTCCAACCTGGCATCTCTCAGACCAGGGAGAGTTAGGTGATTCTGTGTCCCTGACCTCAGTGCTCTCTGGGGCACATATGGGGAAAGGCGGTCTCTCAAGTAGACAGGCCCCCAACCATATAGGGCTTTAAAGGTCAAAACCAGCACCTTGAAACGAATCCGGTATGCTATTGGCAGCCAGTGCAATGCCTTCAGCACAGGCTGGATGTGGTCTCGTATGGAAAGACCCATCAACAGCCTGGCTACCACATTTTACACTAGTTGCAGCTTCCGGATTTGAGACAAGGGCAGCCCCATGTAGAGAGCATTGCAGTAGTCTAATCTCAAGGTGACATTAGTAACATTTCTGTCAGCCAAGCAGAATGTCTGGGGAGAAACAGCCAGAGTGTTCATTGGAACAAATAAGGGCCTTACTTTTAAACTTAAAGCTGAGAAAACCAACAACCTTGGGATTTTGTTAGTTTTTTGGGGCTTTTTTTAGCTCAAGGATACTGTGGCAAATGACAGCAATTTAAGTAAAATCCCATAATTTACATATGCTATTTGTGCTTTAATGTAACAGAATGTTAAGTAGACCTCAGAGAAAGGTCTACCAAAAAAGTTTGTGGAAGTATTTTACCAAAAAGAATAACTTGTTTATTTTGTTCCCCTTATTCCCAATAGATTTTATTATTTCTCATTGCATACCATAATATGTATGAAGGGCTATACACCAAAAGGAACAATAGACATAATGCATGGAGCAAACACCTTTAATCCTTTCCTAATGACAGCAATAATAATTAAGTAATGTTGACAAGCTGTCATTTGAGGAGATTGGCAAGCCAAGTCTTTCTACACAAAAGTAGGCTGTAGCATTAAAGCTTAATAAGATGCTGGCAACCTCCCAAATAGGCAGAGCAGGGCAGGTGGTATTGCAGTTCAACAACACAGTAAAAAAATGAAGACTGTAAAGCAGATGGTACACATTACCGAATATTGTTAGTACTACAAATATATGAGTTTTTCTTTGGAACGTATCTGTTGTATCTAATTCCCTGTATTTTGAGGACCCTCAAAGGGTCCTGACTTTGGCACTCAAGAGGAGAAAAAAAGACTGTCAAGAAACACACTACTTGTATTGTTGTGTGCTTTTAAGCACAACAGTATTTATTTACACTTATATTGAGGCTAAATTCAAGGCATTTAAACTGAAATTATGACTATTTTCGCACCACGGTCTTACTGCTTTTTCCTGGTGAGTTAAATCCCTAAATCTTATGCTCCGATTTTACAACACTCCTTCCACAAAAGGGCATTTCCTTTGGGGTATTTTCTTTGTATTCAGGACTCAACCCGTGGCATGTTTTCCACACTTCCTTTGAAAAGGGATTTGGCAGCCATTTCATTTTTTCTTATTTCACCGATGAAACCACACCTTTTAAAAAAAAAAATTGTGCATGCTCAGTAACATTATAACATCATTGCATTGCAAAAAAACAAGGGTCTGAATGTTGGATGTAGGAAAGCTTGGTAGTGATTGGCCACTGGGAATCATGCCATGAGGGGTGGTGGTGTTTGGGTCCATTTAAATTTTAAATATTCTGCTTGTCATGAGGATCCTCCATTTTGATCCTTGGTTTTCAGGTTTTCTCTATGGATTTCTAGCATACTGTAGTTCTTTAGTGTTGGTTTCCCTAC
>NW_015161444.1:145115-185883 GCF_001447785.1 Gekko japonicus
TCCCTACATCGATGGATCTTTTGTGCCCCAGAGGAGGGTGCATGTGCTTTGAAATTTTCTCAAAGACATCTACGTTCCTGTGGCAGGAGCCAAGTGCCTCCTGCACCTTTTCTTCACTCCAGAGCAAAAGAAGTGTTTCCCTCTCATACCAGGACATTCCCCCCCCCCTTCCACCACTAGTCTTAGAATTGGAAGCCATCGTAGATCACTTGCAAAACACCAAAGTAATGAACTGGTGCTGAGTTAAAATGGCTGCTCACGCTCCCTTCCCCCATCTGCTGTTGAGAAATTTTGTTCAAACCTCCCCGCCCACACAAAGCAGTGTTTGCTATTGATGGAAGTTTGAATTCTAGTCAGCACATTGGAAAGGTTCTGTGATGCTGTAATTCTCTGTTAGTCTGATACTTACAAAATGATAATTGAAGATTCCAAAAAATACCTACGGAAAGTATCCCACAGCATACACCAATTTGTAACAATGTTATTACATCCATTTTACATTCATAGAGCCCACAAAATGGAAAATCTGCATGTTTAGTTTCCACAATTATAAAATCAAATCATAAAACAAATCAATAAAAACAAATCATAAAATTCAATCACTGTCAAATAATAGGTTTGCTAAGTTCCCCCGGGGGGCGGGGGAAACCCCGCCCCAGAGGCCCATTCCCCGCCGGTGGCGGATCGGGCCCTGGGGGGAACCCCACCCCCAAAGCACGCAATGTGCACGTCACCCGGAAGTGACGTGACCACACCGGGCATGCTGGGGGCGGGGCCACTGTCATATGAGGGAAAACTCTATGGTTTTCCCTCGGATGGTCGTGGCCCCGCCCCCACCATGCCCGGCGTGGTCGCATCACTTCCGGGTGACGGGGTTGCGGCGCATGCGCGCTTTGCATGTGCACACGCACTCCCAGAGCTGCACTGGAGTCCCCCACTCCAGCACAGCTTCGGACTTGGCAACCCTATCAAATAGTGAATGACTGAACTGTTATCCAAAACACAACAGAGAGTTATGGGGGAAGAGAAGGGGAGATGAAGAAACAACACAAGCACGAGGTGGCATAACCTACCATTGAAGGCAGAGGCTAGGAAGGCTCACTACTGGCTGCCACCACTCTGGAATGGGTCTCCTTGGGAGGGCCCAGAGCACCCACCCTACCCCTTGTTACTGTACTTTTACAACAGGTTTCCCCTTGTACATGACCAAATGAGGCATGAGGACCCAGGCAGAGTAACAACTAGTTTTATTAACAGATTGAATAACAGCTTTAGATCAATAACAAGCAGGAAAAATGAGCAAAGTAAAGGCAGGTAAATCAGTAAAATAATAAATCCTAACACATCTGTCTACCCAGTCCTAGCCTCCCCCAGGTACCTGTTCACAGTCTAACTCACCCCTTTTTGGATGAGGGATCCCTCTGTCTGCAGCAGCTTCACCAGCCCTGCTCCCTGAGAAAGAACACCCTCTCACTCTCAGTAACGCCTTTTATCTCCTCTTTCCAGGCACCACCCTCGGTTCCTCTGCTGGTGTAGTTTTTCCCTCCAAAATCTCCTATTACCCAATCACAGTGTTCAGAGGGAACCTGGGAAATGTAGGCCCAGATAGCTACTCCCAGACAGGCTTCCCTGGAGCAACTAGGCCTCCCTAGAGCCTGTAGGCCGCACCACTATAGGCTCATAATCATGATACCTACCCACAAAAAGTGTAAATTAAATCATGAAAGGAAAGGACATAAGAAAAGTTGTGCTGGATCAGGCCAGTGGCCCATCCAGTCCAACACTCTGTGTCACACAGTGGCCGAAAACCAAGTGTCATCAGGAGGTCCACCAGTGAGGCCAGAACTCCAGAAGCCCTCCCACTGTGGCCTCTAAGTACCAAGAATACAGAGCATAACTGTGCCAGAAATAGTGTCCCATCTATACCTGGTGGCTAATAGTCCCTGATGGACCCCTGCCACATACGTTTATCCAATTACCTCTTGAAGCTATGCTTTCAGCTGCCATCACTTCCTGCGGCAGTGAATTCCTCATGTTAATTATCTGTTCTAAATATTGCTGCTCATCAATTTCATTGAGTGCACTCAAGTTCTTGTATTGTAAGAAAGGGAGAAAAGTACTTCTTTTTCTACCTTCTCTATCCCGAGCATAATTTTGTAAACCTCTATCATATCACCCATCAGTCATCATTTCTCCAAGCTAAAGAGCCCTAACCTCTTTAACCTTTCTTTACATGGAGAGTGTTCCATCCCCTTTATCATTTCAGTTGCTCTTTTTTGCACCTTTTCCAATGCTATATCTTTTTTGTGGGGCGGTGACCAGAACTACAGTATTCCAAATGAGGCCACATCATAGATCTATACAGGGACTTTATGATACTGGCTGATTTGTTTTCGATTCCCTTCCTAATAATCCTGAACATAGCACTTAGCTTTTTACTTGCAGTTGCACACTGACTTGCCTTTTTCAGTGAGTTATCTACCATGACTCCAAGATCTCTCTCCTGTTCAGTTACCGCCAGTTCAGACCCCATCAGCATGTATTTATATTTGGGATTTTTGGCTCCGAGGTGCATTACTTTGCACTTGCCCATGTTGAACCTCATTTTCCGCATTGTCGCCCACTTGTTCAGCCTCGACAGATCCCTCTGGAGCGTCTCAGTCCACCCTGGTTTTTCACCACCCTGAACAATTTAGTGCCGTATGCCAACTTAGCCACTTCACTGCTTACTCCCAACTCCAAATCATTAATGATCAGTTAAAAAGCACTGGACCTAGTACCGAGCCCTGCGGTACCCCATTGCTTACCACCTTCCACTGTGAAAACTGCCCATTTATACTCACTCCCTGTTTCCTGTTAATTAACCAGTTTTAATCCAGTTTTTAATCTTCAATAGGCCTGCAATCTTCCTCCTGTGGCCTATAGACCTTGTCAGGCAGTCAATGTTGTTTGTCACCCTCTCGGTGGCCAACTCTAATCCATTTCCCTTTAGAATAGTAACAGCTACCCCTTCGTCTCTTTGAGATGAGCCATCCCGAACCACAGACATTTCATTTCCTGTTGGCTTTCTACCAAGATTTAATTTAAAAACTGCTCTGCCACCTTTTTGATTTTAGGTGCCAGCAACCTGGTTCCCTCTCAGGACAAGTGGAGGTTGTCTCTTTTGTACAGGTCCTGCATGTTCCAAAAAGCATCCCAGTACCTAACAAACTGAAACCCTTTCCCCCTACACTATCATCTCATCCACACATCAAGACTCCTGATTTGTTCCTGTCTAGCTGGTCCTGCATCTGGAACAGGCAGCACTTCTGAGATGGCTACATTGCAGGTCCTGGCCTTGAGTCTCCTGCCTAGCAGCCTATTTTTTTCTTCCAAGAACATAAAAAACTACATTTCCCCACTTCGTTGATACCAACATGTACCACGGCCACTGAGTCCTCCCCAGCATTGTCTACCAGCCTATTTAGACCATAAGTAATATCCGTTACCTTTGCAACAGGCAGGCAAAAGACCATGCAGTCAGTACACGGGTTTGCCACCTATCTATCTACATGCCTACATGCCTAAAGATTGATGGTTCCTTGGTGCAAAAGGATACCTGATCACCAACTGTAGAAGGGGTCCCTTTTGAGGGAACATTCCCCCTTTCATCAGCATGGTGCCTGTTTTCCCTTGACCCTCATACTTTCTAGCAAAAGCAGTGCTGCCATTCTTCAAGTGGGACACATCTAACAAGTCCCCGAGAGTCTTATCCTTGTGCCTAACTGACTGTCTCTGCTTCTCCAGGTCAACCTTGATGCTGCAAACTTGCTCCCTGAGAACCAAGAGCTCCTTGCACCAAGCACATGCCCTTGACTTCTGTTCAGTTGGCAGTCAGTCATACATGTTACACTCAGTGCAATTCACTGGATAGTTCCCAACTGCCTGCTGGCATTCTACCTTCATAATTGGTTTTTTTTAATCTTCCTTTTTATAAGTTTCCTATTTATGTGGATTTGTTTGTGGAAAGTAGTCTGCTTACCCTATTATGGACATGGAAAAATTAGTGTCCTGACTTCCACACCCTGCTGCTGAACTTGCACATCTGCTAAACTTGCCCGTTTATTCCCTTTTTCCAGACACTTTGTCATTGGAGCAGGCCTGCTATCTTGCAGAGTTTTAGTGTTGTTAAGTACGAGACTCAACACAGCTAGTGAACAGTGAATCAGCTTTATTTAACGAAGTCAGAAGAAATCAGAACGAGACAAAAACATAGAGCAACAGGCTCCCTTTTAAACAGTCCGGGCTTATATAGCCATGCCCACAAGTCAGCGAACAACCAATAACTATTTACAGATAAGGTCCAATCAGAGTGCTTCCCTCCTGAACCTTGCACGACTCTGATTGGTCTATTTACAATCCTTGTTCAGACTCAAGCTTAACATAGTTTTCAATACACAAGTGTAGTTACTTTTTATTCTTAATTGCTGAATAATTAATGTATTTGAAATACCCAGAAATATTAAATGAAACCTTTGTAAGTATACTGCCTGAAAATGTATATGAAGAGATATCGCCAGATTAAATCATATGACTAATTCTGGACTTGGCCCCACCATGAAGATCAAAAACTCCACCCAATGGGTCAACCTAAGTACAGGAAAGATTTATTTTCCTCCCAGGCAGGAAAAAAAAAACCCATTTGCAAAATGAAATTTTAAAAGTTTAAATATGTAAAGGGAGAAAGACAGAAGGAGGGAGATAAACCACCCCCAAGTAATCAGCAGCATCTGAGCTTGCACAGACAGACATGTGTAAAAAGCCACAAAAACTGAGGGGGGAAGGGGGAGCAGAAAGTGTGCATGGGGAAAGGGAGAGTTGTGGGAGATAACAGCATGCCAGGAGGGTTGGAGGGGGAACTGCAAGATACGAGGCTTGGTGAATAGGAGAACTGCACAACAGGAAGTTGTCAAAGGGCAGAAGAAGAGGGGAGAAAGTTACATTCCCTTCTCTTGTGAGCCCTCATGGATTCTCCTCTTGTTTTACTTTTTTTATAATAATAAAAATTTATTCAGTAAAAAGAAAGTTGGTCACAAATTCAACTTCAATTCTATAAACAAATTACATTATGAAGTTCAGTCCGCCATCCTAGTCAGAATAACATTTCATTTCTCAAAGTTAGCCTTTTATCATGCAACACATTCTCCTCTTGTTTTAGCTATTGTACATGGGTAGACAGAATAGCTAAACTTATTGAGGTTAATGATTACACACGGACTTAAAATGTCTTTTATTTATACATAACTTTATCTCATAGTACTGTTTTACTAGTAGCCCAATCTGAAGCTGAATTGCAACCTTCTAAAGGCATTTGAAGTCAATTGGCATAGCAGGGTGTAACTGTGCTTAGGATGGCACTGTAAATCAATCTTAAGGGTCTGGGTTTTTTCTTTTTTCTTTTTGCATAATTCCCCACAATACATCTTTCTGATGTTATTTCCTGCTGTGAAAATTCTTCTGCCAAATAAATTCTGTTCAAAGGATTGAAGCCTCTGTTTAGGAAATGGATCTTTCCTCATCCCTCCTTTCTCTCAGCAGACTGAAGCTTCTTGGCCTGAATGGAATAAGGCACAGACAGCTAGAGTAATCAGTGGCATTCAGGCAAAATCATTCCTCCTCATCCCTCTGATGGAACAGGAAGTTCCTAACATTCACACAACAAAGTCTGTGTCCCCACTTCTGGACACAGTGGAAAATCAGGTTTTGAATAAGTGGGTACAGCACAACAATATCACAATATTCAATATGTGGATGAAGCCAAGGAATTTCCTCTGATTTCTCCTTGGTCCCTGCCACACGGCAGAAAAAAACCCGGGCAAAGTGCGGCTAATCAGAGGCGCACCAAAATAGAGACACCGCGGTGGGATCCCACGGATCCCCTGAGCCACGGCACCGTTGCTCCCCGGCACGATCAGATGTCGGGGAGGAAGCCACGGTTGGGAGGGGGAGGCTGCCGAACTGTGCATGTCTGAGCATGCGCAGTTTGGCTAGGAGCCGGGGATGCACCGGCAGAAGGACGCGCCGGTGATCCCACGGCCGGCCTTGATGCGGACTTGCCGGAAGAACCACCTTGGTAGGTGGTTTATTTTTGCTGCGGCGTTTTGGGCGGAAGGGCTGGATCGGGGACGGGTGCGCAACGCTTCCCAGATGTTGCGGTGGGATCGCACCCGTTTGCTCCGCCCCCGATCCGTCCCTCTCCCGGCCCAAAACCTCTCGTGTGACCGGGGCCCTTTTTACTCTAGTTATACTTCATGACATTTTGTCTAAAAAGTTCCCTCAGCTCTGTTATGTATTAAGATGTATATAACTGCTATGTGAACTGTGCCATTAAGATGCCATGTTAAGCTTCGCCCTGGGCTAGGATCCTAATGTAACCAATAGGAGCCCTAGCCCAGAATATGTTTGCCAATCACCGTACAGAGCGGGATCGCTTGTGATTGGTCCTTATTGCTTCAACCTCATAGGTTGCTTTATTGTACAATGGGTGTGGCTACATTAGCCGGGAGAGTTTAAATATCGACAAGCCAGTGTAAATAGTTCGATTCGATGGATGGGTTCTGGCTGGCGATTGTTGTACCGTGACGGAGAAGTAACTGAGCTGAAGAATAAACCGCATTCTTGCTGAAATCACTCTCCGACTCTTTGTTAAGCGCACGACTTAACAAGCTCCTACTGTGGGCTTTAGAGGGCTGGGGAAAGGTAAGGTGAAGAAAGATCAAATGAACTCTCTGGAAGATCTCTTCAAGTGCCTTCCACTTATGCTTTAGCATCCAGCCAGCTGTGGCCATGAATAGACCAACAGAGGTACTGTAATTTAAGGCTCTGCTATAACTTGCAGTAATTCTTATCTTTATGTTTAAGGTTGCAAACAGGACAATATGTCCCCTTCTTTGTTTCTTCTGCTTCAAATGTTTCATTTTATTATTTATTTAAACAGTCCTGTCATCTCTTAATACCACTGGTAGCAATGCAGCTTCTTCCATAAACCTATATCAAATCAAAACAATAAATCTCAAAATACAAAGCAAAGAATAAAACCTAGGGAAGATTAATACTGATGAGCAGTAAAAATGCCTTTAAGAGCAGCAGTTTGGAAAACACAACCATCTTTACCATCCAGGACCAGCCGTAACAACTAGGCCCAATAAATCATCACAAAGGCTGGAAGTATGAAATGTCTTTCCTTGGTGCCTAAAGCTTAATCACTTTGATGCCATATGAATATCTGGTTTAGAGGTTAAGAGCAGCAGACAAACTGCACTCCTCCATCTGAAGCCTGCTGGGTGACCTTGGGCCAGTCACAGATCTCTCAGAACTCTCTCAGCCCCACATACCTCACAAAGTGCCTGTTGTGGGAAGAGGAAGGAAAGGTGATTGTAAGCCACTCTGAGACTCCTTAAAGTAGAGAAAACCAGGACATTAAAACTTCTTCTTTTCCTTATCATGTTGTTTCTTGTTAAGAGCCCCAAGCTTGCTTGAATGCATTCTACTACCAGACAATGGAGTGTGGGGGAAGGAACTTGCCCACTGTCATGGGCTCCGGGTCCCCCTGGCAGTTGGCTGCTTGTAGCCGTCCCGTCCCTGGGTGAGGGTCAGTCCTGCGGGCCCTGACCATCCCAAGGTGTCTTCCTTCAGTGTTGAGAGACCAGGAGCCAAGGATAGTTCCAAAGGAAGGAGAGAGTTGTTATGTCTTTAACTGTATTAAAAGCCATGTTAAGTTTAAGACCACAGTAAGGATTGTAAGCTGTCACAATTCTATTGGCTGTTGTATATAAGTACCCAATCAGAATGCAGAGCAATGTTCAGGAGGGAACAGGTCTGATTGGTTGTTAACGTCGTAATCTCATTGGTCCTTAACTGTTCTAGGGTGTGGCTACTCCAGCCTGGGATAGTTTAAAAGGAGCCTTGCTCCACTATATGTTGGGTGTGTTCTCCGATTGTTCCTGTTACTTCAATAAAGCCGATTCACTGTTTACTTACGAGATGGCGTTGAGTTCCATACTTAACAGGAGCGATGGCCTAAGATGATGGGACCTTCAGAGGGTTGCCTCACTGCTCTTCCCGTCCTGGGGATCTGTCCTCTGACTGCACTCATGGCCCAGCTATGCTCCCTTCTCTCTGACACCCACACCACTCCAGCTGTAGCCAGCCCAGCCTCCTCCTCGGCCATCTCTGTTCCTTCTTTTATTACCCCCTTGTTCCCTGTCACTCCCTTGCTTCATCCCTGTCCCTCCTAAAGGCTGAGACGCTGCAGCCCATGGCTCTGCCCTTCTTCCTTGCTCTGAGGCCGGGTCCTGCTGTGCCGCTCCTCCAGTGGCTCCTCTGGCTCCTCCAGCTCCCTGGCCGGCCGCCCTTGCAACTCCAAGCCCTGTCTGGGATGCCTTCACCACTCTGGCCATGGGACAAGCCAGGCCTGCCCTGTGGCCACAGCCCATCGCCATGGCTCACTCTGCTCCACCGGGACCACCTCCTGGCCTCCGTCACCACCCCGGGGTGATTGCCTTTTTCCCTCCTGCCACTGCACCATCTTTGTCATTGGCCTTTTTGCTTTGTGGGGTGACTTGCGTGTTGGGGGGACTCTTGGGCAGCTATTTCCTCACTACAGTCTTCATGGCCCGGGAGCTCCCGGCAGGGGCCGGGACACCCACCATGGATGGGCAGCTGGAAACCCTAAGGAAGGAACCCAAACAATTCCTGCTTGACTCCAATAGCAACTGGCTAGTCCAACATTGTCTATTATAGGATAGTTGGGTAGCAACCATTGAGAAAAGCTTGTAGCTAGAAAGCAGAGCTGCCTGACAAGAATTCCCAGTCCAGGGGATCCTTGGTATGAGTGGGCAGAGCTCAAAGTTACACAAACAACCTGGAGTACACAAACCAAGGGGGTAGCCTGCCAGCTGCCTGTTAGAATACCCCTACGATCAGAAGCCAGTGGGCATACTCCTGATCTTTCTGAGATTAAACCAGAAAGTCGATCCTGCAAGGTGGGGCACTTGCAGAATGAGTTTCTAGGAACCAAGTAGTAGTAGGTAGATGCTTAAGTCTAAGGTGCTGAATTTAGATTACAGATTCTGTACAGAAAAACCAGATATAGTAAAAGTATATTTATTAAAGAATGCATGAATATTGTCAAAAGAACAAAGCAATAAGCAGAGAAATCAAGAAATCTAAATAATAAGCTCTAGGTACACATTATACCCTAACTTATAGTTACCATAGGTTACCCTTCTTCAGAGAAGTCAGGCATCCTTTCAAGTCTTTTTGTACAAAAGAGTGATACCAACACCCTGAAGGAACTAAGGTTCTTTGACTTGTGTGGCTAGCCGATAAACCATACAGTAAACCAATGTATCCAGGCAGTAAAGGGTAACAAAAGAATTTATTTGAATAAAGGAACACCTCACAGCTCGTAGATGTTCGATGTGTTACAGCCAGGAGCTTGCTTATATGCTCTTCTTGCTCCTCCTCACTTCACATCATCACTGACATCATTTAGACATGCTCAGTTTAGATTTCTTTTTCTGGTCAATCATCAATGACATATTTGACAAACAGGATGTTACTTGGCTGCATCTCAATTTTACAGTGCAGGTGCTTGTCTCATTATGTTGTTTTATATATCTGTTTAATTTTATTTTGGCTGTCTATCTAGACTCCTTTCACCTTTGAATAAACTCTCAGGCTAAATTCATTTTTAGTACAAAACTTAGATGTTTTCATTACAAAAATGGTTCTTTTACATTAATACATGTATATAAAAGTATAACAATTATGTCAAAACATTTTATAAGCTTATTTTCACTAAAGGTATACAAAATATGAAAAATATAAAAACATATATCATTATAATGACTTTCTAAAGAATTAAACCATTTACATGTATTCTTTTAGTGTTTCAAAGTAGCCTATTACATAAAGCTCTTGTAGATGCACTGAATCTATCTATTAGTTTTTATTTTGGTCCATCAGGATATTTTTGTTAATTTTATAAAGTTTCTTTTGCCTAGATTGAAACTTCTAATTTGTAAAAATATACTATCTTACTTTATCCTGCAGGAGGTCCCCTTTTATAATACAAGTTCTGCATTTTTAATTGACCCTTTTAATTAGCTTCTTTAGCTGACCTGCCGATGATAAATGTCTTCCGTTTTGGCTGGGCTCTCTACAAACCTGGTCAGCCCTTGGTCATTTTCCAACTCTTGCTCTTGTCAACAGCTTGTTAGCTTTAAATGCAATTCTTTATTAGAAAATTAAAACCTAAACTACTTTTCTTCTTTTTAATAAAAAATCAGAAACATTTTATCCATAAGCTTTCATTCTCAGCTGTAAACATTCAGAGACATTTACCTTTTAACAATTATTCTTTGCTGTAAAAGCACCCTTAAAAACTTAGATCTATTTTGCATGGAAAATACAGTTGAACTTTATTTAACCCTATTAATTTTGACATCCTTTAACTTAGCTTGTGAATCCTTCCCAGGTCAGTTTTAAGTGTATAAAAATATCTTGGCCAATTATTTTCTAGTTCCTGTGGAATAAAGGATGGAATCATCAGTCTTTAGCTTTGACAATCAATTATTATGGTGCTTTCTGTTATTCCAATTAAAAATGCAAAGTTTTTTTCTTCTTTACAATAAGCTGGAAAGCCAGACAGACAGACAGATAGACAGATAGATAAATATATATTGCTTATAGATTCCAATAGTTCACCCAGCGGCTCGAAAGCAATTAACAACTCAGCGAGTAGACAAATGGGTACCTACCCTTAGATCGGTAGGGGGCACCCTCCTCTGACAAGGTGTGTGGTGGCGGCATAGATGGCACACGAAACATCAGCGGCAATGAAGCATTGGCGGTGGAGGTGGATGGTGGATGGTGATGCACGATGCAGCGATCCCTGGTGGCCAGCAGAACATCGTACGGTGGATGACAGCGACGGCGGAGACCGGGGGTGCGCGGTGATGAGTAACGCAGGCGCGGTGGAGCCTAACGGACAGAGCCGAAGCCAGAAGCGGACATGGGCCGTGCGCCTGTGCGGTCCCACCGACAGTCGTCATGAAGCACCAGAGACTGCCTGAAAAAGAAGCTGAGCCAGAACAACGATACGACCACCACCCGGGTGCTGGTAGGCAGCCCCAACCCTATTCCGTGTGGCCCAAGTTAGGATCAAGCGTTCTTAGAACACACTATATGTAAACCGCTCAGAGACCCTTCGGGGTTAGGGCGGTATAGCAAGTCGAAAGTTAAATAAATAAAAATAAAATAAATATGTTACAACACTCTAAGCCTATTTAAAATTACTAAAACTCAGAAGCTAGAATGAACTCCTGAACTCACTCATTGAAGTAGAGAGGCGAGGCTCTCATAAATCTTAAAGTTTGACGATTTATTATTCTGTCATCCCAATTAAAAGAGCTGACACAAAAACACATGTTCATTAAAACTCAAACACTCCTAGTTAGGAAAAAAAAAGCCTTGTCAATTAAATTGATTTAAAACACTTGTTTTCACAACTGTGCTTAGTGATTCAAACTGCTAATTCTCCAGGAGAGCCCCAAAGGATTTCTCCCAAAGGTTTCCTGGAAATCAACAATAATCAATAGAAAATCACTTGAACCTTTGAATTGTCCCCTACAAGAGCATGTCACCAGGCAGCACCTGGTATCTTCCTAGGTCAGCTCATCACCTCATGTTAGCTGAGAGCAGCTACAGCTACACAAAGAACCACAAAACCAGCTGTTTTAAGGGCTAAAATTTGAGAGGGCAGAGGGCCTTTCTATCCAATAAAACATCAGGCCAGTGATGTTATGTTAACATGGATCTTGTAATGAATGGTTTAGCAGAGAAGCAGTTTTATGACAGGATGCTTCCTCATCAAAAGAAGTGTGGTGTGTGTTCAGTGATAAAAGGTTTGGTCTCTATTATTCATATGCACAACATTAACTTGTTAAGTTTCTCATTAAAAAAAACCCCAGATTTTCCACTTTGATCTCTTCCCCCATATATCAGGCCTAGGTTTTGATGCAAAGCCTGAACCAGTGTTTTAATGCCTAAAAAAGAAATCTAAAACCTTCCCCTCACACCATTTTCCTGACCTAAAATGATCACAAAGGGCACTATTTGCTGAAGTGTGGATATATAGCATGTGGTTCATTAATACATGTGCAGCCCCGAATGGGGCGAAGTGCACTCACCCAGTCCATTTTCTGTTTGAAAAGCAGTGCAGTGTAGAAGTTCTAAGCCCCTTCTCTCTGTGCATGACAGTCCCAATCCAAGTTGGACCCATGTACATCTGGGAAGTGTGGAACCTCAGAACGCACCTGTCTGCACAACCCTTACCCAAACTGAAAATATCCCTGGTGAAAATTTAGTGTAGTTATGTCCCGGAGTAAATCCTGTGAAGTGTGGAGGGCATCCAGTGAAGTTGATGGGCAGTAGATTCAGTATGAACAAAAGGAAATACTTCATTAAAATGTAGAGTTCACTGCCAGCAGGTGTAGTGATAACCACAAGCATAAACAGCTTTAAAAGGGGATTAAAGAGATTCATGGAGGATAGGTCTATCAGTGGCTATTAGCCTGGGAAACTAAAGGGAACCTCCACATTCAGAAGCAGTAAAGCTCTGAATACCAGTTCTGGGAGGCAACATCAGGGGAAGGCCTTGAAGTCTATGCCTTGTTATTGGACCTCTAGAGGAACTGGTTAGTCACTGTAAAACTGGATGCTGGACTAGATGGATCACTTGTGTGATCCAGCAGGGCTCTTCTTATGTTATTATAGTATATGAAAATGAAGTGAAGAGTGTGGGGATAGTGGCAGTAGAAGGCATTGGAGGAATTCCTGAGCAGCAAAGGTCACCAAATGGATGTGGTCACATTCCTGGCAATGTCATTAAAAGAATGTAATGTAAGTTATGCATATGAGGAGTGGCAAGCACAAATATATGCAAGAGATGAATGAGAGTTTTGTATGTCAAAGGAGAACTGCTGAGAAAATTTTACAATGGAGCTTAATTGGAGGTGTTAATGTTATTCTTGGCTAATTTAAAAGTCAAATGAAAATGTTTCACAGTATTTTGCAGAGTGGTACATATTTAACATGTAGTTGTTATGTTTGAGTTAAAAGTTTAAAAACTCTAGTGGAGTAGGTAATAACTCCGCAGAAAAAGGCTATATTTATTTATGTTCACTGCTTTCATTTTTTTCCAGAAATACAGTAAGGCAGGGTGGGGAGTGGTGTCCCCCCCCCAGTCTGCATTCTGTTTTTGTACAATCCTCATTTCCCTCCTCACAAGAATATCAAATATTTTTCTAACAATGTGTTTTCTAACAATATCCAAAGGCAAGCATTTCCTGAATAGTACCAAGTTCTTCATCTTCTAACCTATTGTTGCACTTGTAACAGAGCCATTTCCAATTCATGGGTGCATAATTTTAATGTTTGCTCAACATCCTGGATTCTATTTTGTTTCTCTCTGACTCATAGCATTAAGGGCCTATATGAAGGGAAATGATTTTCACTGGGCATGCTTTCATGCGCCCTCCCCACTGCCTGCCACTGACATGTTATAAACCCTAAATAACAGGAAAGAAAATTCTTCCTTTCTCCATATAACAGCTGCAGCAGATCACAAAAAAACAAACACCTGAGATATCGCCCACTCATTTGGCAGGTGACCTCATTACAAAAAAACAGGAAAGGTCCAGTCTTCTGTGTTTGTTTTATAAAATGTTGTTTGCCCTCACTGGCTCTAGTGGGATTTAGGGACTCAACAGCACGACAGGAAACTCGGGGAAAGTAGACGACATTGTCCAATGCTATTGTTTGTCTTTCAGAGTTCAGGAGGTTCATTTCCACTACGCCTGCTTCCTATCAACATGTTTTTGAGCCAGCCTGGAATGTAGCATCTTAAAATAATCTGC
Source organism: Gekko japonicus (assembly GCF_001447785.1). NCBI lineage: Eukaryota > Metazoa > Chordata > Lepidosauria > Squamata > Gekkonidae > Gekko > Gekko japonicus. Next base: position 159,077 of record NW_015161444.1, read on the forward strand.
CTGTTGTTGTTTTTTGACGCAGAGATTTCAATCTGTCCTTTTTGTATAAAAATATAGCACACACATACCAGGTGATCTGAGGTAAGTTTTTGACTCAGAAACACTTGAGAGGAACTGAAAGGTTTTACCTCAGTTCTGGCTGCTAGCCAATCTGACTAAATTATTAAAAGCATATGTAGGCTGTCTAGAATGGGGATCAAAGTAGGCTGAGTATAACCCTAGCATTTGAGAAACGTGAGCTGAAAGTCTCATCTGAGCTTGGGAGAATCCATGCCAACTTCTGGTTTTGTAATAATCTTCCTTCTCCCCTCCCCCCAGTCCCTTGAGCTTGAGGCATTAGAGAGTTGCAGCAAACTGTTTGCCAGACCTCACAAACAGATTTTCAAAGATAGGTCCTGGTTTCTCTTGGAAGCTGGGCCATCACCATGATCCTTAGGACGCATAAATAATATAAGCCCCCCCCCATACTAGGGAAAAGGGAAAGGATTGGAAGGCAGATCATAACCATGTCTATGAAAAATATAGGAACTTCTGTAAATTAAAGTCAGTCCTCTGACAGTGAAATTGAATAGAGGCTGAAAGATGAGGTAATCTTCCTTAGAATAATATTGTTTGGTCTATGATCATATATGGCAGCTATACTGGGACTGATTCTCAATTTGACTTTCTACTCAAGCTGCCTTTCAACCTCCTGTGTGTAGTCATATTGGTTTATGATGACCTCTGAACCTTTGTCAGCCCTTCTGTCCATAGTATTGCATTTTTAAAGGTTGAGATTATGGGGCAACTGATGTTGCTTGGCTGCAATTTCAGCCTGAGCCGAACAATACAACTTGGGGCTTTCTTCGATTTGGTGGAATGCATGAGGAGTGTGTGTGTGTAAAATTTTGTTTGTTGTTGTTGTTTTCCTAAGATGCAAGTGTTGGTGCCCTTTGACTGAGTCCAAAACAGCAGAAACCTAACCTCTAAGTCATTTGTGGGGGCAGAAAGTAAGTCCTTAAGATGGCACAGACTAGTTTTGCCAAACTCATTTTGAGTCATGACAAACTGACAGTATTGGGGGGGGGGGATTCCTGTCTTTCTTTTAATACGCAAAGGCAAATTGCCTGCATAAGGTGGTTTGCCTTTTTTCTGAAAAACTGTAACATTTTCAAGTTGGTGTGATTTGCTGACTCATTACATGAGAAGTAATTCTTAATCATCTTAGGTACTTCACAGGACAAAACTGATATCATCAGCCCAGCTTTGCCAGAAATACTTTATCAGTTAGACATTCAACATTTTGGACATTCATCTGACACTGGAAGATATCTAAATTTTGTGGACAGCTGTATCATTCCTTACAGAGTGCCCACATGTATTTATTTACTAGGAATAAGGCCCATTGTGGAATTAATACAACAAACTCTAGAAAGAGGCTCTGGGTGGGTACCATGGCCTTGGGCACTCAATGTTAATTTGCTATGGCAATCTCAGCAGGGTACAATGACACAGAGTCCACCATTTTCTCCAGGGGAACTGATCTCTGCCACCTGAAGAGCAGTTGTAATTTTGAATGATCTCGAGACCTCACATGGAGATTGGCAACAATAGTTCACTAGGAGGAAATGGCTGGTTCAGAGAGTGGAGTCTATGGCATTGTACCTGACATCCCACCCCTCTTCAAACCCCACCCTGTCCAGACCCCACTTCTCAAATCTCCAGAAATTTCCCAACTTGGAGTTGGCAACCCTATCTCCTTCCCAGCCAACCATCAGCCTACCTTTATTTGACAGTATGACTTCAGCTTTCCATCTCCTCCCCTCTCCCTGCAGCCTCTACCTAGGAAAAGTATAGTCTTTCTCCACAGTGGGGACCAAAGCAGCTCACATCATTCTCCTTTCCCCCTTTTGATCTGGACAACAATCCTGTGTGGTAGGTTAGGCTGAAAGTCTGTGACGTGTCTGAAATCACCCACTCAGATTCCACAGCAAGAACCTGGGTCTGGCAGATCCTGCTCTGAAGTGCTAACAGCTATGCCACACTGGCTGTGGTATCACGTGGTATCACAACTGAACTCCAGACAACAGAACTCTCTCTCCCTCCGGAGAAAATAACTGCTTTGGAGGGTGGACTCTATGACATTCTATTCAGCTGAGGCCTCTCCCCTCCCCAAACTCTGGTTTCCATAGACACTACCACAAAATCTCCAGGAATTCCCCAACCTGGAGCTTGGCGACCCTAGTCAGGCCCCAATGAGATCCCCACAAAGGCCAAAGTAGGCCTGGAAAGGGCCACCTCCACCTGCCTTTTTATTGACAGAACCAAGCATGGTTGCCTAGCAACAGCCACTGAGGGAAAAGTGAGCTGCACAGCAGAAGAGAATGGTTTGACAGCCAGTGGCCCACCTCAGTAGCCAGCCAACCATGGAGGAGCCAAGGAGTAGAAGCGTCTTCATCAGGAGATACAGCTATTTTAGTAGTTTACTCCAACAGGGAAATGGCCAAGCTAGCAGTGGGCAAAGGAGAGGAGCAGACCCAGCATCCAGACCCAGAGCACACAAGTGGTGGTTAATGGGCCAATGGCTGATGGAGAGCACAGCACAGCCAATGGGAGAGCCAGAACATGCCAATACGTTGGGTATTTATATATGATTCATTTGCAGGATTTATACCAGTATATGACTGCTGCCTAGGTTATGTATCTCTGGCACATAAATGCTACATGTATACAGGCTGACTTCAGGGATATTTCTGGGTGAAGCACTGACATGTGCAAGTTTATTTCACCACTCTCTTTCAGTGGTTTTTACCTGGCTGCTGCCACTTTGAAATCAGTGCACAGGAGCCAGTTCACACAACATATTTTTCCTTCTCCATGTGAACAGTTCCAACTGTTTAGCAGGCCTTGCCTGGTGAAGCAACAGCGATGTGACAGTTATAAATGGTGTTTTCCCTTGGCAGTGCCACTTGAAGAGAAAGTAGGAATTAATGGGAGTCTTGGAATTAATGGGAGTCTAGGAAAACTGAGACACCAGAGCACAATGTTATAAGGAGCTAGGCTTGTTCTGGTTCAAGTATGTCACATGCATTCTTTAGCTCACTTTTCACCAAGTCTAGACTGATTTAATTAGGCTAAACAATGCAAGTAAGAATGAAGTCTTGTTATCAGCATTCACCACAGGAAGCAATTCAGATTGCCTTTAAAATAAGAGCCTTCTGGGTTTACCAGATACTCAATAATGTAATTATTGTGAAATGCACCATCCCAAGAAAGCCAAAGAGACAACATTTCCTTTGGGATAAACAAACAGCATACTTTTAATGCTTGTGTTATTGTTCATTTATTTAGCCATGTACATTTGATATAGAACCTTAATTACATTCCCTCTCTTTCCTGGCAGTGCTCAGCCATCACCAGGAAATTCCCCTTAAACATCATTCCACGGTAGGAACAATGCTCCATCAAAATTAAGTGCTGTTCAAGGAAATTCCAAATTCTTGAGCCGGGTTAATTCCCTTGCCCCTCCATCATCAACCAAAAGGAAAACTGCAACCAAGAAATCAGAAGGAGACTGAGAAGGACAATCATGAAGGAACTACAAAGATTCTTAAGTGTAAGGATGTTTCACTAGTGACCAAGATCAAGAAAATTCACACCATAGTATTCCCCATTACTATATATAGGTGTGGAAGTTGAACAATGAAGAAAGCTGACAGGAAGAAAGAAGATTCATTTGAAACGTGTTGGTGGAGGAGAGTTTTATGGCTACTGAGGACCTCCAAAAAGACAAATAAGTGGGTTCTAGATCAGATCAAGCATGAACTCTCCCTAGGAGCTACAATGACTAAACTGAGGCTGTTGTACTTTCATCACATCATGTGAAGACCAGACTCACTGGAAAAGACAATAATGCTAGGAAAATTTGAATGCAGCAGGAAAAGAGGAAGACCTAACGTGAGATGGATTGACTCAATCAAGGAAGCCACGGCCCTCAGTTTGTAATACCTGAGCAAGGCTGCTAATGATAGGACATTTTGGAGGTCTTTAAAGCATATGGTTGCCTTAGGTTAGAAGCAACTTGACAGAACATAACACAGAGACACAATTCCTTGCCAATAAAAAGCACTGAACTGAATTACTTGCAACACCTATAGTGGAAATCATCATAAAATTCCTTGCTGATTAATTATTTTTCACCTGGAGAAATAGAGTAGGTGGTAAATATGAGATCCATAAATCCCAGTTCTGTCCCACAGAATAACAACTCCTGAACGTATTGTCAATGTACATTAGGGATGGGCATGAATCACATTTTTGCAGTTCAGCTTGTGTATTGTGGCTGAACCAGGAACCAAAACATGAATCTATTTGTGTAGGTTTGTGAGCAGCAGGGAGCAGAAAGCAGAGGTTTAAATGGCCCCTCTGGTTCTTCTCTTCAGGAATAACAGACAGGGCAAAATTTGTGACCAGTTTTGCTTTGTGGCTTGGTTCGTGGCCATCCCTAATGTATTTGTTTTCCAAATACAGGGTTTTTTTAAAAAAAATCTGGAAATTATTTGGAATGCCTCTCTTTTGATGTACACATGAACACACATGAAGCTGCCTTAATTGAATCAAACCATCAAAGTCAGTCTTGTCTATTCAGACCGGTAGTAGCTCTCCAGGGTCTCAGGCTGAGATCTTTCACATCACCTCATACCTGATTCTTTTAACTGAAGATGCTGGGGACTGAGCCTTTGGACCCTCTGAATACCAAGCAGATGCTCTGCCAGTGACCCATAGCCCCTCCCCATGTAGTTAGGTGTTGGCTGATTCTGAAATAGTCAACTATGCAAATTTTCTGAAATACCTGGAATCTGGAGTAAAAGTGAAGAGAACAGCACCTAAATGGTTCTGATCTTTATGGTCTGAATGCTTTCAGAGATGTGTTACTATAAATGGCTCTGAATCTGCAGTTGTTTTGTGAGATTCCACAAAATTGACCTGTTGCCACCTATGTTATCCAGCACCTAATGTAACAGCACTGCATAAGGGCATCTACTTTGTATTCAGATGGTCCCAGTTTCTGATAGGTCGATGGCCAATTGAATATGTCAGCATCATGTGTTTACCCAAAACTTTGGCATGGGATGCCTCAGTATCTAGCTATACATCACTCTAAATAAGTCTGAAGAAGGCACTGCCTCTGTGTTAGGGAAGTACCTAAATACTGTGGTCCAGTTGCTGAAGAGAAACATACTAAAGCTGAATCCAGATATGATAGAGGTGATGTGTGCTGGTAAGGCTGAGTTTTTGGAGGGAGTGACTCTCCCTATGTTGGATGGATTAAGCCTATTGTTAACTGACTCAGTTATGAGCTTGGGAATCTTGCTGGACCAGCACTTTTTCTGGAAGTTAGTGAATATGGTAAAGGGTACTTTCCCCAAGTTGTATTTAGCACAGAAGTTGTCTGCCTTTCTGGACTCAGATGATCTGGTCACACTTATCCATACTACAGGAACGTTGAACACTAGGTTATTGCATTGAATGGGGACATAGGAATGAGCTGGACATTCCCTGATGGGTGAAGTGGGCGTCATTCCTTTAGAAATGCAAGAAAAAAGCACAAGAAAGCACAATCAGAACATGAGAATTGCATTTGGTGTAATTGTGGCCTTTTAAAAATTGTAATATCCATTGCCAGAATTGCACCATGTAACGAAGATTTGATTTCTCCCAAGGGTTAATATTATGCTCAACAAGCCAAGAAAGCTACTTGGAGACATAAAGTGGAACCAAAACTTTTCAAGTAAAGAGAGTGATGGAAAGTTTTTATCACATCCCTGCAGTGCCTTGATGGTCATAATGGGCAATGACTGGAAACAGTTTTAGTAGCTATATGTCACTGCAGACCCCTGCCATTCAACAATAGATGATAGCCTTTGCATTTGTGTTAGACATTTCCCACCAAAAGGCAGATTTTTCCCCTCATAACTTCCCCTGTTCTTCTCTGAATATTGCAGGCAATTGACAAAGAGACTCATAAACATTTGTCCCCTGCTAGTGATTCACAGGCCCAGTATGCAATGGAAAGGCTCAATCAAAGCCATTAACTCGCATTTAAGGCCAGCAATACATGCATTGTCAGAGGAAAAGAGAATCTGCAAGTTCTTGGAAGGTTGGGTTTGTTGAACAACCTGCCTAGTCTGAGTGTTTGCAAAACCATGATGAGGTGTTGTTAAAGTTAAAATATAGCTTACCCCAACATGTTTTGAAAGCAACAAATAGTTACTCCCCCCTTATCTTTTCTACATCTCCACAAATGTACTCAGGTAAACATAACTGAATGTCCCAGGCTGCTGTAAACCGGAACTTGGTCTGTGTCCTTAATTTCATGAACTGTATTTTGAGCTTTAGTAGCATAGTAAGCCGTTCAGGACTTGACCTGGATGGCCCAGTATGGCCCAGTCTCATCATACCTCATCATACCTCAGCTTCTGAGCAGAGTCAGCCCTAGTTAATACCAGTGCTCCCTGTAAGCTGTGGAGTCTTGTGAGCAAAGATTCTACTTTGTGAGCTACTGGCATGAAAGTTGTGAGTGAGTGATTTGGCTACTGCATAAGTTTGCTCTGGAGCCATCCTCCCTGAGCGAAGACAAAAAATATGTGAGCTGGAGGCTAAAAAACTGTGAGCTAGCTCACCCTAACTCAGCTTAGAGAGAACACTGGTTAATACTTGGATGGGAGACCACCAGGGAAGACTGGGGTTGCTGTGTAGAGACAGGCAATGGCAGAACACCTCTGTTAGTCTCTTACCTTGAAAGCTCTTCAGTGACACCATGAGTCAGCTGCAACTTCATGGCACTTTACACACAAGCCATTTAGATAATATTATGTACATCGTTGTGCCAACTTCATACCAGCTGAGTTCATTGTAGCTAAAAAATCTCCAATAATTATTGAAATGTTAAATTATCTTAAGCCTGGCAACTTCAAAGTTGTTTTTCTACAAGAATCACAGTTTTCCCACACTACCAGCCTCAATCTGTGTATGGGCTTCCCCTTATCACGTTTGAGAGAAGCGAAGTGGACTCTACTTTGTGCAATATTTACCAGCTTCTTAGATTTTTTAAAAAAATATTATTTTGAATGATCAATTACATTAAATACAAATTCAGTATCTGTTACACACGTAGACATTTTTAAAAATTGGGATAGGTGTTGACCACTAGTTTAATGAGCGATATCAATAAATTCTCACATCAATGAACTTTTGTCTTTAATATTCCTTAAATTGTAAATATAAGTTTTCATTTCTGATTATATTTATCAGATTTGATATTGAAATGGAAGTACGGAAAGACAAGAAACCATTTGCATGAAATGTAAATGGGTAATTAGGATTTTCTATTCCATTCCCCTTTTTCTTTTTCTTTGGGGGGGGAGTCTGGGGGGAAACAGCACAGAATGAAACCCTTTTCTTGTCAGATCTTAGCCACTAATCAGGGTCAGCCCTGGTTAGTACTTGGATGGGGGACCACTAAGGAAGGCCAGGGTTGCTATGCAGGGGCAGGCAATGGCAAACCACCTCTGAACTTCTCTTGCCTTGAAAACTCTATGGGGTTGTCGTAAGTCAGCTGCACCTTGACAGCAACAACAACAAAAAAGTATGCTCATATGAATTTTTCAGCCTGTATTTCACTCAAAACATGTAATGAATTAACAAAACTTCCCTATTGTTGATACATTTTATAACTTAATGCTTCCTAACTGTAACCATGATGCTTTCACAGGAGTGTTTCTCATGAAGAAGATAAGAAGAGAAGAGATTGGATTTATATCCCGCCCTTCACTACCCAAAGGTGTCTCAGAGCAGCTTACAAACTCCTTTCCCTTCCCCTCCCCACAACAGACACCCTGTGAGGTAGGTGTGGCTCAGAGAGCTCTGACAGAAACTGCTCTTTATCAAGAACAAGCTGTGCCAGAGCTACAGCTTGTCCAGGGTCATCCAGCCAGGTGCAAGTGGAGGAGTGGGGAATCAAACCCGGTTCTCCCAGATTAGAGTCCGCGCACTTAACCACTACACCAAACTGAAAAGACCAGAAAGAGATCAGATTAGTGGGTCTAGACACCCAACTGAATAGAGGGTCATTCTGAAATTTTCCTTATCTGAAATTATCTCCAGATTAAGGAGTAGCAAATTTAGGAGTTACCTGTTTACCTGTTTCTGAAGCACAACTGATACAGTAACAGTGCAATCCTAGACAGAGTTACTCCCTTCTAAATACACAGGTGTTACATTAGGAATTGTCCACAGCCATGCTGATAGTTCAAATGAAAGGGCTTGTGTAACGATTCCATGTTTTACTGTGTGTGTGTGTGTGTTTAAAAGTTGGTTGGCATGGCTGTGTGGGACAATCTAGAATGCTGAAACAGGCAAGTTGTGTGATTGGTGAGTGACAGAGAGGGGAGGGGTTTTGGAATGGATGCTGTGTGGATGATTTGAATGTCTGTCTGGTGTGTCTGTTAGGTATGACAGTTGATGAAGACAGTTAGGGAGTCTGTAAAAGTATGGTATGAGAGAGAGTTAAGTTAAGTGCTGTCTCTGAGTGAAGGAGACTCAATCCCTGTGTGGGAAAGATTTGGTTCTATGTAGTAAAGGAGTTAAACAGTCTGTTCATTTTAAAGTCTGATGAGAGAGAAGACTTTTGTGTGTTATGGTAAGTTAAAGCATAAAGAAACAGTAACCATATATGGCATAAGGAAATATTAGTTACAGAGTGACATGCTCAGATCCCTGTCAGCCAAAGAGCAGACCTTATGTGAGACATAAAGCAAGAGTTAAGAATATTCACAGTACCAGTTACCTCGTACTACTATATTATTTACAAGTTATTTGAATAAATATACTTTATTTCAAGATACAAGTTCTGAAAGAAATCCTTTCTCAGGACCACATAGTTCCTCGAGATGCCTAGACCCCAGGCTACAATACCAACCCAGAAGAAGAAATATATTAGTATAAAGGTGTGGAAAGCCTTAAATTTTCCTGGTGGCGGCGAGAGTACCCTGAGAGCAATACATAAAGAACTTTTAAAGTAAAACTAGACCTCCCCAAATAAGAGGTCGTCACAGCTTGTAATATGAATCCTCTCCCAAACCTCCATTGAATAAATTCTGATGATATGAAGTAGACATAGGAGGCACTCCTAAAGTCTAATCCTATCTGCTGTAGCCGTCATTTTGTGATAGGGATGAACGAATTTGTGCCTCACTGAAGTGCAGCTGCTACTATGAGTTTTCCAGCGTATAAGAAGTTGGTTAGAAAACAGGTATGAAATGTAAGCCTGTATGCCCCTCCTTCATTTTTAAGGGCATATACACGTAGAAGATGATGGCTATCCTTGCCCTCCTACAGATGTATTGCAATCAACAGTCTGCTTGTTTCAGTCAGTGCTATTTATTATTCATTTATTTAATCTTTATCCTGCCCTTCCTCGATTATTATTAATCCCTGTTAATAACCACGCTGTGATGCTGTTTGAGAAAACTTCTGGCCCATGGTCACCCAGTGAATTTTCATGGCAGAGTATGAAAACGAACCTAGTTCATCCAGACACTCTAACCACTAAGCAGCAGTAGCCTAGAGACTAAATATTTCTAGACTCTCTAAAATCTTCTCCCACTCCTTCTCTTCCCTTATGTGGGGAGCCACAACATTCCACATCTGAAAGGAAAAGTACTTCGTCCACTCCCACAAATTCTAACATAATTGTCATACAGCATTCCCTTGTCTAATTGTGTGGGCAATCACATAAGCCATGCATAACTGCCTGTATCCATATATCTAATAGCAAGTATGCCACCCCTCTGCAGTTGTTTTAAATATGCAGGCCTATGCTGATGCAAAATGTTTTAAAAAATAAATTGGGCATTATAAATAGGGGAGCACCGAAAATGTTTTTATGATGTCTATTTAAATGTTTCTTAATTGTCGATTTGTAATCTAACATTTTATATTGTCTTAGTGTTATTATCTGGCATTGTGCCCTGTTAGCTGCCCTGAGCCTTCGTGGAGGGCAGGATAGAAATCCAAATAAATAAATTAAATCCCCCTCAAATTTTAAAAAAAAGTGTTGTCAGAGTTTTCTAAAATGTGTGGCAGCCATTGGGGACTGCAGAGAGCCCTGTGGTGACTGGAGCAGAGCCTGGGAACCACAGCAGGCCCAACAGCAGCTGTGGCAGAGTCCAGGAGCCTGGGAGCCACTCAGAGCCCAGCCACGGTGGATGCCGGGAGCTGTTCTGGGCTTGGAGTGGCTCCCAGATACTGTTGCCGCTGCCAGGCTCCAAGGTGAGTGGTGGGACCTGGAGTCACTCTGGGCTTGGTGATGGGGGTGGGGGTGGGATTTCCCTCCCCATGAGTTTCATGGACGCTCTGTTGTTGGTTTCTAACATTCTACAGTCCAGTGGCAGACTGGTCCTGTAAGTTACCAGGAAAGTCCCCAGAGGGCTGCTTCCCTGGAGAGCCACTGGGGACCAAGACCAAGTTGAGCCAAGTGACCCCCTATAGGGACGACACAGCTCAGCTTGCTTCAAGGGTGTCTTAATGTCCCAGTCCACTCCTGCTAACATCACTTGTATAACATTCTTTGTTGCTTACTTAGAGATAAGGTCAAAGGAAGTGGTTAATAAATGAATGGATCCATTTAGGGATCATGATGCTGTAAGGATTAAGGAAACTCACTGGAATGAAAAGAAAGGAGCAAAGGGAAATAATTGATGAGTATGCAATCAAATGTGATAAACATTCAATATCCAACACTAGCATATCTTTGGGGGAAAACATATCACAAAATAGAAAAGGGAAATGGGGGGGGGGCGCTTCACCATATTATTTATATAAATTTGATCACCTGAGACTTTCTATATAGCTCACTTATCACTTCAATGTGCAGATTTAACTTTATGTTGATATAATAAAGATATTCAGATAACTGCTCTGGTCTCAGTTATCTGAATATTATTTATAAAATACTATGCCTTGAACCTGGTCAAGGAAGAGCTATAGTTAGGAAACATCTACTTGTTGCAAGAATGAAGCCAAATTGAATAGGGCTACATTGTGTCCCTTTCAACATACCCAAAACCAGGAAATTCCAAAAGGAAGGTACCTCCTACACCAAAGGCCCTTTCCCTCTCCAAACACTGTCCTCCTCTAGTATTGCCTCAAAATGTCCAGGAATTTTCCAAGCTGGAGATGGCAATCCTAATTTCTGATGCTGCTTTCATCATCACTAATGATGCCATCGAATGAAGTAAATTATATTTAGGAAATAGTAAATTGTATCCTCCTCTGAAGGATGTCAGCAGCAATAGCTTTTGCCACAAGCAGTAGGCCCAGATTCCTTCTGGACTTGAAAAGTATCCCTAGTAAACCGAAATATCCCTTTGATGGATAACCTTTGTGCTTCCTGTATAGATCTGTCAAGAGAACGTAAGAAAGACCCTGCTGGGACAGGTCAGTGTCCATCTTGCAGCCAACCAGTTGCCCTGAAATACTAAGAAGTATGATTTAGACTAGTTAGGTCTGCCAACCTCCAGGTAGGGCCTAGAGCTCTCCCAGAATTACCAACTGATCTCCAGACTACAATCAATTGCCCTGGAGAAAATGACAGCTTTGGAGGGTGGGCTCTATAGTAAAGTCCCAGCTGTCATCCCTTAACTCCCCAAATCCCACCCCCCAAGGCTTCGCTCCCAAATCTCTAAGAACTTCCAAACCTGGAGTTGGCAACCCTACTAGGGTTGCCAAGTCGAAAATCGTCAGGAGCGGGGCTCTCCTATCCGACGTCCCATCCGGCGTCCTGTGCGCGCTCAGAGTTTTCCCCTCGGATGGTCATGGCCCCGCCCCCAGCGTGCCCGGCATTATAACGTCACTTCCTGGTGATGCACACGCCGGGGTGGGGTTCCCCTCGTAGTGCCTTCAGTACTGCTTGTCCTGCCTTTGGATGTGGAGGTCCCTTTTTGTTTCCTACTTCTGGATGTAGGGGTTCCCTATAGTCATCACAGATCGTAGCCACCAATGGACCTATCCTCTAGACAGCACTAGTTAAAACTTATCCTCATCCTACCCCAAAATAATGTAGTTTTGTTTTATACTGTTTTCAATGTACACCAGTTTGTAAATATAGACAGCATTCCTGAGTTACCAGAACTATAAGGCTACAAGGTGTAATTCCATCAAAAGAGATATGTTGACATCACAAACCCTGAGAGAAATATGAGCTGTTTATTCATAGAAACAATGTCACAGGCACAAACAGACTTCTATTTACACACCAAGGAGTTCATCATGTGGTACTTGTGATACTATAGGGTTATATCATTTTACGGTGTCCGCAAACAAAAATGGAAAATGTGTTTATAATAAAAGGCTCCCTGCTTATGATCTCTGCATGGAAAAAAACTGCTTTGAGATGTTACACAATTTCTGACCTATTCCATACTGACCTAGCAGCCCACTACAATGGAGAGAAGTCTGTGGAGGATCATTTAACAGCCACAGCATTGGGGTCAGGACAGCCTCATTGGACTTTTACCCTTACTATCTTTGTCTGGACAAAATTCTGACTATATTGATGTAAATGTTTAATGTACAGTTAACTGAATGAGGTGAGCATCTTTTGGAATTAACCCTCTTCCATGCACAATTTCGTGTAGCAGCTCTTACAATTGGTGGCACTGTAATGGTTTCAATAACAAGAATGTATTTCTTAAGTTACTGTAGGTAGACCTACTGTATTCTAACTCTCTCTCTCAGAAACACTTTTCTTAGGCCAGCATGCTGGGTGACTAGTAATGGTATATAATTTTATATGTAATTCAGTCATGATTTTCATGAATGGCTGAGCTGCTGCAGATTGGTCACCATGAGGAGAACTTCATCACCAAGTGGCAAATTAAAGGAAAGCGCTCAGATTAAAGGAAAGCACTTCACACACCTGACTGAAAGTCTTCTAGTGATGTGAGAATATTCAGATAGAGACCTAACTATGAGACCTGAAGGGATGGGTTCAGCTCACACATTGCATTACCCATATGAATAGAATTATTTATTCGGCTATAGTAACCTTCCAAGCAAATTGATTATATGTGATTATTTTTTGTTGATTACCTATTACTGATTAACTACTAAAAAGTGATTAGAATATATTGTATAATTGATTTAATGAACCTATTCACTGGCCTTTATTTAAATTACTGGTCAGGTGATTTGGAACTACTTGCAATCAAGTGTGGGATTGAACTACATGGTAGAATAGGTTGGAATAAGCTGTGGACCCAGCAGTTCTGGAAGCTGTACACCACTACTGGCACTACACACATACATTGGCTGCTTTACCATCAGCTCTACTAGTTGGTCTGAGGCTTGCAAAGACCACTAGATGTGGCAATGATTGGGCAAGGGATTCCAGTGCTCCTGGGGAGGGGGAAGTATAGCAGTGGGACTAGGCATGGAGATAAGGGAAGGGGACGGAGAAGTAAAGTAGCTTGACTCCCTTCCAGCCTATGTCCCATCCCAAAGGTTGTAGGTAGTGGGGCTAGGATAAATGACCCCTTTCCGACATTAGTGTTGTGTAACACCCAGTCTATAAATAATAAGACCATGGTCCTTCAGGAATTCCTGCGCGAGCAGAATGTAGACCTGGTGTGTATAACCGAGATCTGGATGTGGGATGGGAAGACTGTAGCTCTCTCCCAGCTTGCCCTCCCTGGGTTCTCAGTCTTTCACCAATTGTGAACAAGGGGGCAGGGGGGAGGACTGGCTCTATTCATTTGGTAGGCTTACTCCTTCAGGGCACTCCCGTCGCCAAAGATCCCAGGCATTGATTGTGTTGGCCTAGTGTGGGAGGCCGGGAAGAGTTTGGCGATTTGGCTAGTGTACAAACTGCCAATGCACTGACCAATAGCCTGCCATCCCTGATGGAGGTCATAGTTGGCTGGGCACTGGAACACCCTAGACTGATAATCTTGAGTGATTTTAGTGTCCATGCCGATGATGCAACCTCCACTCAGGCAACAGTTCTGGTGTCATCCATGGTGGTGCTAGGACTCTCCAAATATGTAACGACCCCCACTTACCGGGTTGGGCACATGCTTGATTTCATCTTCGCGCGGGGTGTGTGTGTGTGTTACAGTGGACCGGATTACTGCCTTGGCAGTACCATGGTCAAACCACCTTGCCCTGAAGGCCCATCTGAATGTTTCACCCCAACCCTGTTAGGGCGGCGAGCATATTTTAGCTCACCCGCAGAGCCAAATGGACCCTATGCAGTTTCAGTTGGCTCTGCAGGATTCGATGCCCCCTGGCAGCTCATTAGATGACCTTGTAGATGATTGGCACACCCAACTCTCGACAGCCATCAACAAGATCACTCCCTGACACCCTCTGTGCTCTCATTCTAGGCTTGCTTCCTGGTTCACCCAGGAGTTGAGGCTTATGAAGCAAAAGCTAAGACTGCTAGAGAGACAGTGGTGGTGCACCCATGACAAAGCTACAAGAATTTCTTACAGGACATTTATGAGATCCTATGAGATGGCAGTCAAAGCCACGAAGAGAGAATATTATGCAGCTATCATTGTGTCTGCAAGCTCAAGCCAACCCAATTATTTAGAACAATTCGGTCCATGATGACTGCTCTGCCACAAGGCATTGGCTGTGAGGCTTTTGCAAGCTACTTCACAGATAAAGTCTTGTCACTCTGCCACAACCTTCCCACCACATTTGAGAGTGAGCAAACTCAAGGCTCCATGCACATCTTCAAGTCAGATTATGGATCATTTCAGTCCACTTAGCCTAGAGGAAATCAACAAACTGCTCTTGGCTGTACTCCCCACCAAATGCTGTCTAGATCCATGCCCATTGTGGCTAATTAAAGCTGGCCATGATGGGTTTCGAGGTGCCCTAAGGGAGATCATCAACAAGTCCCTCGCTGAGGGACTGCTCCCTAGGGCACTCAAAGAAGTAATGGTGCACCCTCTATTGAAAAACCATCTTTGGACCCAGCCAATTTGGCAAATTACCGGCTGGTTTCCAACTTGCTCTACTTGGGCAAAATAATAGAGAGGGCTGTGGCAACTCAGCTACAGAGCTTTTTGGATGATGCTTCCATTTTAGACCCAGTCCGGTTTTCGCCCAGGCCACAGGACAAAGACAGCACTGGTCGCCCTCACAGACAACCTCCGTAGGCATCTGGATTGAGGTGGATCACCAGTGCTGCTGTTGTTGGACCTGTTGGCAGTGTTCAACATGGTCGTCCATCAGTTACTGATCCACCGCCTTGCTGAGACAGGAGTTAAGGGGTTTGCCTTACAATGGCTTGCCTCCTTTCTCCCAAGTTGGGGACAAAGGATGGCACTAGGGGAACAGCTGTCCGGAAGGCACCCACTGAACTGTGGAGTGCTTCAAGGGGTGGTGTTTTCCCCGATGCGATTTAACATCTATATGTGCTCCCTTGCCCAGATTGCCTGGAGGCATGGGCTGGGATGTCACCAGTATGCGGATGACACTAGGGATGTGCATTTGATTCATCTGAACCGAATGCACCCCCAAAAATGTCCCATTTGGGCCCCTTTCGGGCTGCTCAGGGATGATTCAGATTCAAATTCGATGGCAATTCGGCCTTGTTATATCCTATGGGCCATTGAAGTCAATGGCAAAAACATAGGGTATATTCTGGGGGCTGGAGGGGAGGGGGTTTGAGGGAGAGTCCCCAAGCTTGCAGGGTAGCTGCTGAAGCCTCTCTCCAAGACACCCACCAACATTCAAGAACATTGGACCAGGGGGTCCAATTCTATGGGCCCCCAAACAGGTTGCCCCCATCCCCTCCATTGTTCTCTATGGTGGAGGAAAAGTTACTTTTCACCCTTTCTCACAAGAAGACAAGAACTTGTGGGCACTCAATGAAATTGCTGAGCAGTCAGGTTAGAAGTCAGAACAGATTAAAGGAAGTACTTCTTCACCCAAAGGTTGAAAAGTACTTCTTTCTCTACCTGCTCTGTCCCACACTTAGCCTTGTAAACCTCTTATCATGTCACCCCTCAGTCATTGTTTCTCAAAGTTAAGTTCCCCAAGTGCCTTAATCTTTTTTCATAGGGAAAGTGTCCTCCTCTTATCACTGTATTTGCCCTTTTCTGCATTTTTTTCCAGTGATATAATATTCTTTTTTTAGGTGTGTGTGGTGTGAGTGGTCCAATGCAGTTGCACCATCAATTTATACAGGGCAGGGCCTGTATAAATGTTGTTCCTGTTGGTCTTTCAGGGTTTCTGTGTGGCACTGTGGCATGCTTGCACTGCCACAGTGCCACTTGTTCTGGAGTGCGCCACTTGTTCTCCTGGCAAACAAGCACTTCCCAAGCCAGTTCACTTTCCCTGAGATTCTCTGGGAGAGTCTGACTGCTGGGTTCTGCCTGCTTGCCTGTCTTAAGTGCTGCTGGCTGGGTTTCCCCATTGGAAACAATGGAGGTAATGGGGATAACCTGTTTGGGTGCCCATAGAATTTGCCCCACTGGTCCAATTGCTCTAGGACATGGGGGTTTATGTGGGGAGAGGCTCTCAAAGCTACCCTGGAAATTTGGAGCCTCTCCCTCAAACCCCCTCCCCCCCCAGAGCCACTAACAGCACCGTGGGGGGGAAGTAACTTTCCCCCCACCATAGAGAACAATGGAGGGGATGGGGGCAACCTGTTTGGGCGCCCATAGAATTGGACCCCCTAGTCCAATGTTTTTGAAACGTGGTGGGTATCTTGTGGAGAGGCTCCAGCAGCTACCCTGCAAGCTTGGAGCCTCTCCCCCAAACCCCATCCCCTCCAGCCCCCAGAATATACCCTATGTTTTTGCCATTGACTTCAATGACCCATAGGATATAATGGGGCTGAAATTGACATGACTGGTGGAAAGACTCCTCAATGGGCTCCTACTGTGGGAATTGACATGTGGGAGTCTTTCTGCCTGCTGAAATTGATTCTGCCCAATACAGCCAAATCTGAATGGGACGAATTTATTTATTTATTTATTTGCACACCCCTAGATGACACCCAGCTCTAACTGTTGTTGGGCGGCCAGTCTAAACCAGAAGATATGGACTGGGCATTACAAACCATGGCTGGATGGCTCAGACTGAGCCAATTGAAATTGAACTTGACAAAGACAGGTCCTGTGCCTGAATCGGGGTGGTCCGAGGATGTCTCCTTAACAATGGAGGTCCAGGTAGCAGCCACTGCCAAGTCAGCCTTCTACCATCTTTGGCTGATCAGTCAGCTAGTTCCCTTCCTTGACCGCAACAACTTGGCAACAGTGATCCATGTGATGGTCCCCTCAAAAGTGGACTACTGTAACACTCTCTACATGGGGCTGCCCTTGTCACAAATCCAGAAGCTGCAGCTAGTGCAAAATGCAGCAGCCTGGCTCTTGATGGGCCTCCCTATGCGGGACCGCATCTAGCCTATGCTGAAGGCATTGCACTGGCTGCCAATAACATACCAAATTCGCTTGAAGGTGCTGGTTCTCACCTTTAAAGCCCTATATAGTCAGGGGCTGACATACCTGATGGACCGCCTTTCCCCATATGTACCCCAGCAAGAACTGTGTCCAGGCTCCTAAAATCGACTGACACTCCGGGGTCCCAAAGTTGCCAGACTGTCTATAAGCAGGGCCAGGGCCTTTTCAGTGGTGGCTTCATTCTGGTGGAACGAACTCCCAGAAGAGATAGGGGCCCTGTGGGACTTTCTACAGTTCCGCAGGGCATGCAAGACAAAGGTCTTCCACCAGGCTTTTGGTTTAGGAGCCGCCACCACCATCACCAACAACACCACCAACAACAATGAATAAACACAGAGCTCTGTTCCCCAGCTCCATCATTTACAGCCTGTGCTAGCCGCATATATATGACAAAGATCAAGGAGCTGATGAACACGGCAGACCATAGAACATATTAACATTAATGTTGCCGCCATCTCTAATTGCTTATTTTACATCTAGCTAACACTTTACAATATTGTTTTTAGATGATTTTATGTGTATTACAATTGTTTACTTATGCTTTATCCTTCTGTAAGCTGCCCTGATCCTGCTCCAGTAGGGAGGGCGGGGTATAAATTGAATGAATAAATAAATAAATGGGAGCATGCAAAGAGCATTGTGTGCAGAAGTCCTTTTGATGTCTGAACCTGGTTTCCCATCTGTTAGACAAAAATAATATTGCTGTCCTACCTTTAGGTGAGAGCTATTAACTTACAGACTATGTCTTCTCTGATAACTGGGCTGTCCTCATTTGTGGATGATGTTAAGTTAACAGCATTCTCACACGTTGCTGATCTGGAACAAGTCTTTGGGTCTTAAAAAGTGATCTAAAGTTCATGAGAGAGAGGGCAGGAAGGGTGCCTCAGTGGCCCTTTTTTACATGCCCAGGGAAATGCTGGTTGCCACTTTGGGGTCAAGAAGCAATCCTGGAGGTTTTTTGTCATCTTCTGGGTGTGGAACAGCGGTCAGTATGGGTGTGGAGGGGGAGGTATTTGTGAATTTCCTGCATTGTGCAGGGGGTTGGACTAGATGACCCTGGAGTTCCCTTCCTATTTGGCAGGGATTCATGTGCATCCCACCACACAGCACTGGCCAAATGAGAAACTACAGAGAATAGTCACAGGGCTCTACTGGTAGCAGGAGCTCCTTTGCATATTAGGCCACACACCCCTAGTGTAGCCAATCCTCCAAGAGCTTACAGTAGCCCCAGTAAGAAGAGCTCTGTAAGCTCTTGGAGGATTGGCTACACTAGGGGGTGTGGCCTAATATGCAAAGGAGCTCCTGCTACCAGTAGAGCCCTGGACATTTACCAAGAACGATTCCTTACAGCCACAGGCCATTTGATACTCCCTGACCCAACAGAAGTTTCCAGGTCATGCTTGCTTGCTAGTCTGAGAAATTAGGAGAACTAATCTGGATGCTAGAAGGCCATAGACCAAGTTCTCCTTGTTCCCCCTTTGCTTTTGCTACAGTCTGTCCCAATCTTCACAGAATTCAAGTAAGCCAATGCTTCATGTGTACCAGCTCTGTAAGTTTGGATGTTCCATTCCAGTTGAAATCCTGAGCATGAATGAACTGGAATAGTACATTATATGCACATATCAACCTTGTCCCAGATAATTATGGATTTGTTCTTCAATGACACTCCACTTAATGTGTAATTACATTGTTTATTCATCCAGTGTTTCCCCTAAGCTGAGTTAGTGTGAGCTAGCTCACAGTTTTTTAGTCTCCAGCTCACACATTTTTGTCTTAGCTCAGAAAGGATGGCTCCACAGCAAACTAATTTATGCAGTAGCCAAATCATTCACTCACAACTTTAATGCCATTAGTTCACAAAGTAGAAGTTTGCTCACAAGACTCCACAGCTTGCTCACAAGACTCCACCCCTCTCAATCTCTCTCCCCTTTTCTTTTTTTAACCCATATACTATCATCCCGACCACCAAAGCAACTTCTGAAGTCATGATTAGGACAGAACCACATCCCTATGTTAACACGAAAACGTGAAAGATATCAATGGCAATACATCCTGTATTGTAACTCTATGTGCAACCAATGTTGAAAGAACTTTCACTGGCTTGTTAAGAATGGCACCAAATGTGGAGCCCTGTAGAGATGCTGTTGTTTCATGGTTGATGTGATGAATAGGGAACAGTTTTCAAGATGTTTAGTTACAGTTGTCTCCCCAAGTTTCCTGCTGACCTGGCCGATACAGCTTGGACTTCCTTTCTCAGGACAAGCTGTTGATTGGTGGCTCTCTTTTATTCCTCCTCTTTCTTGATAGCAGCAAGTAAGGGGAGAGCTGATGGGGAAGCTAAAGATGACCAACCCTTCTCCTTAACTCACTTTTACAGTGAGAATAGACATTTCTAAGGTAACCTTAGGGGTATTTCATAAGAGATATATTTCTTGAGTTTCGCCTGTATTATTGTAGTTTTTTTCCTAGATGCAGCAATTGATTTCCCAGAAGTCTTTCACAGAAACTAATTAACAGAATCCATAACTGTTTACCTGAAGGAAGACATTTTAACACATCAGAGCTAAGTGTAAAAATCTGCCGCTGTTCCCAGTGTTTCCCCACTACATATTTAAAAAGAGTGACACTAAGAGACTTCTTGCTCATTAAGATTTGGGGGAGTGGGAGTCTTAACACATTAGCATATTCCAAATTTAGAGACTGTGAACTGATGCTAAATAGTGTTGCTTCTGCACTGTGTGATGTGCAAATTCCGAAGATGTCATATATGCCAGCAGCTAGGGATGGGCACGAACCAGCTCACGAGCCAAAATTCTAAATGAACTTGGGCTGGTTTGGAGCCCCCAAACTGATGTTCAGGGAAGGCGCCTTCCCCGAACATTTACCAGACTTTTGTCCAGTTTGGTTCAGCTGTTTGGGCCATTTAAACCTAACAGCTGTGTGGTGTGGGTCCACAGCTGACCTGTTAGGTTTAAATGGCTGTGAGCCATTCCACTGATCAGTTTTGCTTCCCCCCTGCTTTAAAGCAGGGGAAAGCAAAATGGACTGGTGAAATGGCTCACAGCCATGTAAACCTAACAGAGGATAGGCCCAGGCCTGCCCATCAGCTGTCAGGTATAAATGGCTGTGAGCTATTAAACCTGTCAGCTTCCCCCCCCCACTTTGAAGTAAGGGGAAGTGGAATGGATGGGTTAACTGGCTGGCAGCCATTTAACCCTTTCTGGGTGATCCCCTCCTTCTCCTGGCTGCAGCTCACCACAGCCAGGAGGAGATCCAAACTTTCCAGTTTAGTTTGGGGTCTTTTGGCTCTGTTTGGGGTTTGGTTTGGAGGGCACCCCAAACCCTGAACTGAACTGGATTTTTTGAGTTCATACCCATCCTTACTAGCAACTACTTGGATGTTCTGCATACATTGTATGTCTCCCTGTTGACATCATTAATTTTCATAGCCGCACTTTAAGTGACGAATATGGCATCAAGCCAGGAAAAATACTGTGGCTTCAACTTTCATCTGATCTAAAAGTATTTCATTGTAATTGGTTAGAAATTAAACCTTATGTTTTAAGGTTTTCATAATAGTTTAATTTGAACTATGGCTCAACACAGCTCAGACCTTGAGCCCATCTTCAAAGTCCAGACTCAGTCCCCAAAATGTGAATCGGTGTGTTAAGGCTAGGGCACAGCAGCCATGATTCTTCTGTCTGATCTGTAACAATTAGAATATGAATGGGTCACTCCCAAATTCATGTAGTTAATTGATTTGCATTCTTTTCTTGGAAATTGGTTCTTCACAAAAAAAAAAAGTACTTCTTCAGGGTCTTCATTCCGCAGGCAATCCCACTCTGGCAAAAAAAAATCAGAGTGACCAGTGAGAGCTAATGGAATGTTGAGGCTGACAATTAACACCATTAGTTCAGTTAGAAGGAGAGTTAGAACTGTCTGAGTATGGAGATGGACACAGCAGTTTGACACTGGCTGGGAGCAAGTCACCTTGTACTAAAGATTCTTGAATGCCGGACTACAGCTATGGTTCAAAAGTCGAAGTGTGGAGAAAATGTGTAATTAACTGTCTGAATCACTACAATGTTGTGTTTAAGTCAGGAATAAAAGTTGACTCCTTGTTTAACCTTCTGAATTGGATGTGCGTGGTCTCAGGGATAGAAAGACACACACACATAGGACCTTGGCCCCTCTCCCTCTCCCCTCTCTATAAAGAAGCATTTCAGTCCCAGAATCCCAACCCCTATAGCTGAGTGATGAGTGATTATTAAAGAGGACTCGCTACCCTGCCTGGTAGTGTCATTGTGAATGAGAGAGGGGAGCAGGTGTCAGAGTGAAACAGTCAGGGCTTTTGTATATTTAAAAGAAGCAAGACAGGTGGCAAACTGCCTGCCTGACCTACCTGTAGCCTTAAATCGTATAACAAAGGTTGTGGTGGGTGGTAGGATCTGTAAGTTATTTGAGTTCCCAATCTTAAGGTGAGCCTAGAGTTCTCCCTAAATGACAGTTGGCCTCCAGACTACAGCAGTGAGTCCTCCTGGAAGAAATCACAGCTCTAGTGAACTCCCATCATCCATAAATGCCTCAAGCTGTTGACCAACTTTTCTCTACCTAACCCACACATTCCTCCCTCAAAACCAAGCCTATTTAACTGATATAAACTTACCCCAGGCTAACAGTAAGAAAAACCTGAAAAGGGGGCCAATTTGATGTTTTTTGAAGATCACGAAACTGCGGAGGAAATCGGGTGAAACCGCGAGTCAAATGGAGCCCCGCAGCTTCAGGTGTGAAATTGACCAATAGTGTCGGGGCAAACAGCGGCGCAACCGCGAGGCAGCTCTAGTGCGAAATCACTCCCTTACTGCCACACTAAGGGTAGGGAGAAAAGGTGAAGGCGGAGGTCCTGTGCCTGAGTCATGGCAGTGCAGGGTTGGAGGCCCCGCTCCCGGCCTTCGATGGGGCACTGTTAGTGCCAGCGCCGGAGGTTAGGAGTTTGGGGGTGCTCCTTGATGCCTCCATGACAACGGAAGCCCAGGTAGCGGCCACTGCCAAATCGGCCTTTTATCATCTTCGGCTGGTTTGGCAGTTGGTTCCCTTCCTTGACCGCTGCGACCTGGCGACGGTGATCCATGCGACGGTCACCTCGAGACTTGACTACTGTAACGCTCTCTACATGGGGCTGCCCTTGTCTCAAATCCGGAAGCTGCAGCTAGTGCAGAACGCCACGGCTAGGCTGCTGATGGGCTCTCCACGGTGGGAGCACATCCAGCCAGTGCTCAGGTCACTGCACTGGCTGCCTATAGCATACCGGATTCGCTTCAAGGAGCTGGTGCTTACCTTTAAAGCCCTACATGGCCAGGGACCAACCTACCTGAGGGACCGCCTTCTCCCATATATACCCCAGAGAGCACTACGGTCTGGGGCCCAACACCGGCTGACTATTCCGGGCCCCAAGGAGGCGAGGCTCACCAGTACCAGGACCAGAGCCTTTTCAGTGGTGGCTCCTTACTGGTGGAATGAGCTCCCGGAGGAGATCAGGGCCCTACGGGACCTTTTACAGTTCTGCAGGGCCTGCAAGATGGAGCTCTTCCACCAGGCCTTTCAATAGGAGCCGCCACCACTGTTACCATCAATGATCTTAGCGGAGGCTTGGATCTTAGATCTGGACCGACATATCGCTAGGCCTTCTGGCGCAAGGATGATGATCGGTGGAATAACACAGAATTGAGATCTGGAAGCACGCCAACTAAGTTGTCGTACTTTATGCACTTTATTGTTAATTGCTAACTTATGTTTTAAATTACTTGCTATGAGATTTTATAGAGTTTTTAAGTTTTATGTATGCCAATCAGGTACATTGTACCGCTCTGTTAGCCGCCCTGAGCCTGCTTGCGGGATGGGCGGGGTATAAATATAAATAATAAATAAATAAATAAATAAGGCCAACAGAAAGCCTGGCAGAGAAGATGAGGCAGGAATCAAATAAGCACTGAAACTTGAAGCTGCCTTATACTGAACCAGACCCTTGGTCCATTACCCCAGGAATCCCCAGCCTTTTTAAACCTGTGGGCACATTTGGAATTCTGACACAACATGATGGCTAACAGAGAAGGTGGTGCCAGCCATAAAATTGCAGTCATAGCTTACCTTCAGTCGTACAGTGAAGATCCTTGTGCTGTGGTAGCGGTTGCTGCTAAAGCAACATTTTTAAAAATCTACACAGCCAATCAAATCTTCAATGGCCCATCAGAAGCCTTGGTAGGAAAAAGCCCCACCTGGTTCCACCCACATTTTAAAAACACTTGACGGGCGCCAGAAAAGGTGTACCGTGGGTACAGTGCCGCCAGTGGCTATACAGGGTCTCAGGCAGAGGTCTTTTGCATCAACTGCTACCTGTAGCAGAGCAATTTTAGGCAGTTTTCACTGCTTCATTTATTTTATTTTATTTTGCTTTGCTTTGTTTAATTTGTATCCCGTCCTCCCTGCCATGGCAGGCTCAGGGCAGCTTGCAGAATATATATAAATATTAAAACAACAAGATATATTAAGACATAGAAGTTAGATTAAAACCACAGCATATAAAATTTAGGTTTTAAGGAACATAAATATTAATAAAAGTTTCATTCATGTCTTATTGCAGTATTCCACCATTTTGAAATTCAGCTCTGTTACATTGTTTTCATATATTATACTGTTATATTGTATGCATTATGTGCCTTTGAGTGCATTCTGCTGTAATTTTGTAACCCCAGTTTTATGCACTGTTGTGTGTACGTTCTATTCTGTTCTTATTGTATTGTTTTAATCATGCTATACACCTTGAGTCTCAGCAAGGAGGACAGAATATAAATAACTATGGAAAATGAAGTAAATGAATTTTTTGATACTGAGTTTTTTAAAAAGTGAGGGAATACTGTTGTAACTATTATAACTCCAGTAAAGATGTGTGCTCTGATATAACAAAACTGAATATATACCCAAAACTACCTTATTAGTATTTTTCTGATATAATCAGATTTCCCAACTATATCTGGGATTTTTGGGGATACTGAAAAATGGGTCCCGAAAAATCCCAGAAATATTTGGGATTAACCTGGAGTAACATTTTCCCCCCATCCCCCCCCCAAGTGTTTCTGTGTCTCCCAGGGCTTGGGATCAGTTTGCCAGACTGCTTTAGGTAGAACTCTGTCAGTTTCAAGTGACAGTTATTTTGCTGTATACCTCTAAACTCCAGCAACCATTATCTTATAATTGGGAAAATTATACTCGCTTGCCAATTCCCTTGAACTCTGCTTATTTCTGCAATACCACATATCTCAACCGACTCTGTATCAGCAAGACCCAAGTTATATTTGAGTGCACCTTCTAAAAGATCTGTAAGTATTCATCCAAAACCAATACTGATCTGCATTATTACTTATTCAGGGGTTGTAAATGGGTGTCTCACATCTTTTAATTTTCTTAATTTATTTCAATAACTTGCATTCATGCCAGATTCATCATTTCCTTTACTACCAGGCAATGCATTGTGTTCTCTGATACTATTTTATTTTGTCTTTCTGACACATATTTTACACAAAGACATAAAAAAGTGGGGAATAGATGGCTCCTAAAATTAATGTACTAATTAATGGGAACATTTCAGTACAAAGATGCAAACAACCTAAGTGAATAATGGACACAACATTTCTATGATGACAAGCACTTTCATAGTTGTGGGTTGGCTGATGCATAAGCAACATTGCACAAGGAACCAATATTATTTCAAGAAGAATAGAGGTTTTCATACTTTAAGCACATGTTTGGTAAGCCTTCAAGATTTCCAATGCCAGTGTTTTCCTTGACAGGCTAGGGAGCTAAGTAGAAAATGGGAAATACATCATCAGCCTGGCAATTGTCACGTTTTCTTATGCTGACAGAAGCCTGGCTAGCAGGCTCGGCAGACATCTAGTTGAAGCTCACTGCCATTCAACAATATTTCTTCTGCTAAAGATGTCTATTCCAATCGAGACCTAAGAGGCCCCGCATGTCACAATGCACACGCAGTCCTCATGCTACCCACACACATGGGCTCCCATGTTCATTTTGAGAGAGAGGGCTGGATCTAATAAGGTATTTCAGCTGGTGGAAATGGATGACGAGATCCACCTTGACCACCCAAAGGGGCATGCGGGGGATCACATGACTTTCATAGACCAAAAAACATCTGGGCAAAGGTTGTAGTAAGGAAGGCAACTGGGTGAGATTGGATAAAAAAGCTGTCTAGTTCAGATGTGACACAAAACTATGGTTTATTTAAGCAGCTGCCCTGTATCCAACAACTCTGGCAAACTGTGTGAAGCCTTCAAATCTCATGAGGCTTCCTCCGACTCAAGTGGCTCTTTAGGCTGGAAGAAGACTCAAATCTTGCTGGGGACATTAGTAAGATACAGGCCATCGTAATTAGTATGATCATATCAGTGTGAGATACTCCACTAAGCAGGGTTCCCAATTCTGTTCTGGGAAATTCCTGGAGATTTGTGGGCAGTACCCATTTTTCATGTGTGAATGTAGACCAGGGATGCCCAATGTGGTGCCCATGGATACCATGGTGCCCGCTGACACCTTTCCTGGTATCGACCAAGATTTTTTAAAGTGGGTGGGGCTCTTGTCCAGGAGGGCTTCTGATAATCAGTGTGTGAGCAAGAAAATATTTTAGAACAATGTATTCATTCAAAAAGGCATCCTGTTAAACAGGGCATCTGCCTGAAATGCTGAAGAGTTACTATTAGAGTTATGCATAGCCTTGCTCCCTAACATTTTCTGGTTGGTTCCAGCTTCTGCAGCAGCCATTTTGTTGCTGTGCCCACCACCCTGCATCAGAATTCATAAGGTGTCCACAGGCTAGAAAAGGTTGGGGTCCCTGATAGCAAGTAACACAGAGCACTGAAAAAAAAAGCAGCAGAATGATAGGAAAAGAGCCAGGAAGGGACAGTTTATTTCAAGCCTACTGTTAAATCATGGGCCAGTTCCCTTCATTCTCCAGGTTAATTCATGGAAATTACAATGCAGATTTTGGGTTGGATCAAACCTCCAATGGGCCCATGTTGGGGATCATGGGACCTTTATGGACAAAAGACATCCAGGTAGGGCCTGGAGATCTCCTAGAATTACAACTGATCTCCAGGCTACAGAGATCAGTTCACCTGGAAGAAATGGCAATTTTGGAGGGTGGACCCTATTGCATTACATTCCTACTGAGCTCCATCCCCTCCCCAAATTCCACCTTCCCAGGATCCACTCAGAAATCTC
>NW_015161444.1:185930-189209 GCF_001447785.1 Gekko japonicus
CAGTTTGGACGAACTGGGGGAAAAACACCAAATAATGCCTGTTTGGTATTTTTTGGGCATGCCAAAAGCTGAATCAGATTCTCTATTCTGATTCTGCTGTCCAAACAGGGATTCCCCAAATGGATGTCATATATTTGGCCAGCTGGAGAAGGGGGAAAAAAACAGGGAGGCATTCCACTCTCCAGTAGCTCAGGGGGGCAGGGGGCTCCCATCATTGAAGGGCAGGCAAATTGCCTTCCCTTCAATGAAGGGAGCGTGCCACCTTTGCGGTGCAACTCCAGAGGGGGGGATTTAAATTTTAATCCTCTCAGTCTGGAGTCACGCCACAGAGGCAGCACACTCCCTTCATTGAAGGAAAGGCAATTTGCAACTGGATGATGATTCCCTAATTGATTACAATTAAATATACTTTAACATTATTTGGATTATAAAGCCAAGACAAGTACCCCTCTTTAGTTTTTAAAAGGAGAAAGAAGAAAAAAGAAAAAAGAACTGGTAAATTTTCTAAACTTCACTTCCTGTGTGGTATAAATTCCAATCTGGTAGAGTTATGTTTTTATATCTTGTACCTGCTAGAATACATTTTGTTCTAACTGTATTGTAAACAGTTGATAACTTTGTCTGTATAAGCTGGGAAGAAAGAGTGCTTGTAATAATAATAATAATAATAATAATAATAATAATAATAATAATAATAATAATAATACAAATAAGGTACTTACTGAGAAGGTGTTTGAGAGATTCTATGGTTTTAATATAAAAGTTGAACATGGCTAGTGGTACAGACAAAAAAAGCTTCCTGGTGCTCCATCCCCAGGGCAAGGTAAATCTGTAAGCACTAACCTAGCACAGATTTCAACAAAATATTTGCAAGCATTTTTGCAAGCATATTTGCAAGAGGCAGTAACATCAGCTATAACAACAGCAGTTGACCCTATACAAAATAAAATAGACCTTCTTGTACAAAAAATGACACACCAGATGGCAGAGGTCCAGAAACAAATTAAAGAAAATAGTCAAGAAATCTCTGCTTTGACCAAGGTAACAAATAAGGTGGAAAATTAATCAGAAGAAATGGAGCTTAAACTAGAAGCAGTAAAATCTAAACAAACTTCTATGGAAGGCACTCTGATTAAATTAGAACTTGACAAGGCAGCTTATATTTTAAGATTTCAAAATATTCCAGAGAAGAATGATGAAAAATTAAAAATTGAAATGGTGAAAACACTTGCAAAATACATGGATACAGAAAACATAGATGAAGTCCATAATAAAATTGATCTGGCCTACAGAATGAACTCTGCATATGCAAAAAGAACTAAACCTCCTAGAGAAGTACATGTGAGATTTCATAAAAGAACAATTAGAGATGAAATTCTTAAAGCAGAAAATGAAACATCTCTCCAAATAGAAGACACAGAAATAAAAATGTTAAAGGAAATCCCAGGGACAGTGAGAGAGGAAAGAAAATAATACATGGAACTTACAACTGTCCTGAGAAATAATAAAATTGCATACAGATGGCTTCTTCCAAAAGTATTATTTTTACTTAGAAGGGGAACAGATACAGAATTAATTCAATTTCCAAAGCAGAAGACTTTATCAAAACTTATGGAGAATATTAGAAAACTGAGGAGGAACAACTAGAGAACACAGAAGAGGACAAGCAAGATTTACAAGGGACATCAGGGACAACTAACAAAACCACAGCAACCAGAAAAACGATAAAGATTACAACATCCCAAATAGTTACAAGACTTGAACTGAAGAACAAAGACAGCATCAAAACACAACTACAAAATGGATAGAAGAAAAATAAAGATATTTTCAATAAACATCAATGGATTGAATGCACCCCCAAAAAGACAACAGATATTTCAATTAGTTCCGGGTTGTGTGGCTGTGGTCTTGGCATTGTAGAACCTGACGTTTTGCCAGTAACTGTGACTGGCATCCTCAGAGGTATAACACAGAAAGATGGAGTCTTTGTCAAGGTGTCAAGGTGAGAAGAAAATGGTAGGCAGGTAATTTATATCTACTCAGGAAGGTGGGGTAGGACTGAGGAGGTTCTTTTGTATGTGGATTGGCGGTTGAAATTCTAATCTTATCTGTAGTGCTATTGTCAGATGTAGAGCCTTTTGTGTTTTTCAGGACAGGAAACCATGCCCTATTTATTTTTAAACTCTCTTCTTTCCTGTTGAAATTGTGTTTATGTTTATGAATTTCAATGGCTACCCTGTGTAATCTGACATGGTAATTGGAAGTGTCGTCCAGCCTTTCAGTGTCTTGGAAGAAAATACTGTGTTTTATAGATAGTATATCACTCCAGACAAATTAGCAAAGTTTTATCCTGAACTACCAAATGATTGTTGGAAGTGTCAAAAAATGTTGATTCTTTCTTTCATATGTGGTGGACATGTAATAGAGTTAAAAAATATTGGTCTTGGATTCATGAATTGCTACAAAAAAGTTAAAATATACTATACCTTATACTGTTGTTGTTCAGTCGCACAGTTGAGTCCGACTCTTCATGACCCCATGGACCAGATCACGCCAGGCCTTCCTGTCTTCCGCCATCCTCTGACGTTTGCTCAATTTCATGTTTGTTGCATCTATGACACCGTCTAACCATCTCATCCTTTGCCATCCCCTTCTTCTTTGACCTTCAATCTTTCCCAGCATCAGGGTCTTCTCCAGTAAGTGCTCCCTTCTCATTTGGTGGCCAAAGTATTTGAGCTTCAGTTTCAGTATCTGGCCTTCCAGGGAACAGTCAGGGTTGATTTCTTTTAGGATTGACTGATTTGATCTCCTTGCAGTCCAAGGGACTCTCAAGAGTCTTCTCCAGCACCATAGTTCAAAAGAATCTATTCTTCGGCGCTCGGCCTTCCTTATCGTCCAGCTCTACCATTGCTTTGACCATGTGGACTTTTGTAGGCAGGGTGATGTCTCTACTTTTTATCATGCTGTTTAGGTTCGCCATCGCTTTCCTCCCAAGGAGCAGGCATCTTTTAATTTCATGGCTGCTGTCACAGTCTGCGGTGATCTGAGATACCCAGAACATGAAGTCTGTCACTATTTCCATGACTTCCCCTTCTATTTGCCATGATCTTAGATTTTTTGATGTTGAGCTTCAAGCCCACTTTTGTGCTCTGCTCTTTCACTCTCAGCAAGAGGCTCTTGAGGTCCTCTTCACTTTCACCATTAGAGTGGTATCGTCTGCATATCTGAGGTTGTTGATCTTTTCCCCAGCAATCTTAATTCCCACTTGTGATTCATCCA
>NW_015161444.1:189480-204738 GCF_001447785.1 Gekko japonicus
AAAAGAAACTCCACAACCAAGAAGCCCTCCCAGCTATACCAGCAGTATCTGTTGTTACCATGTGCGTTTGCAGTTGCATTTTTGTCTGTACTGTGCTTATGCTGTGTTGGTCAAATGTCTGTATATCTGTGCCTTTGGGACTCAGGGTTCACTGCTGTGTGTGTTTGCTGCTGTGTGTTTGAATGGCTGGCCTTGCACCTCATGCTGCCTATGAATGGGCATGGCTTGAGATGCCTGCCACAAGACACTTGCCTCCCTGGGACTTCCCAGAGTGCCTCTGGACAAAGGAGATCAGCGCCATTATGCACAAGGAGAGACTTGGAGAAACAACAGGCTTTGCCACCATTGCTGAACTGTGGGAAAGCACGCAATCCTCCCTGGTATCTGGTTTTGGAATCACAAAGACAACTTCCTCAATTGCCTCTGGACCAGGCGCATCCTCTGCATGTCAAAGGTTGCCAATGGAAACGACAGTTTCACACCTGACCACATGGCCCTCTTTGAAGTTAGGGCAGCATATCTGTATATTGCCCCCTGCCCCTCATTAGGACGTCACCACTCTTTGACCTATAGCCTTAGCAAAGAGGACGGACCCCAGGGTTTATGGCCGTAAAAGCCAAACCCAAAACATAGCTTTTAAAAACACAGCCTTTGTTCCTCAGGTCTGGTCGGTACCCATCCCCTCCCCTACCTTGCAGCTTAAGTGCTGCGGGTGAGTCTTACTATGTTCCCGGAGTCGCGACCCAGGAACCCTCACGTGGCTCGGCCGGTCCAGTCCGTGTGCTTCTAGAATTCACCCGCTGATCCTTAAGCTGCCCCTTTTTGCTACGAGGAGATTTCTCCCAGCTTGGACCTCAGATAAGTATAGCGATATCCTGTTGTGTTATCCCCCTTGTCTGCTGCTTTTGTTATTTTCCTTGCTGATTGCTTTCTATGAACTATTGTAACTAAGGATCTTGTGAGAATCTGTGTATGCTTCTGTTTTTGTATGCTTGAGAACTGTTTAGTAAAAAAGGCAACATTTATTCATAAACCTAGTGTGTTGTCTCAATTCCTGGGAATTAGGACCGTTTCGTTGGCCAATCTGACCTCTGTATACATTGGCAAGAACTCACGCCACGCCCACTGTCGTAGATAAGTCTGAATTGGGCATTCGGAACCATCCTTAGAGGAGGTTCGGTCACACATGTGATATGAGTGCAATTGTGTGATAGTTTGAACATTCCTTGGTATTGCCCTTCTTTGGGATTGGAATGTGTACTGACCTTTTCCAATCCTGTGGCCACTTTCCTTCCACTGCATTCTGAGCCACGGTCGAGCAGCAGAAGGAGTTTTAAAGCAGTGGTGTTGGGAGATCTCCAGCAGCCACAGTGGACCTGCAGACTCCCACCAGTCCTTCGCCCAGCTGGGTCAAGTAGGCCTTCCCCACCAGCACTTGTCATGGGAGCGGTAGAGGCTGTAGGAGGCTGTGGGGTAATGCCACAGACCCAGATGTCTCCCCTTGATCCTGGTGGGGCAAGAATCACTGTTGGAGAATTGGAGCAGCCAGAAACCCTGAACCTTCACCTGAACCTCGATAAGCAAGACCAGAGTTGATGGGGGGGGGGGGTATGGCAGAGGAGGGCACCCACTCTCAGGGTCTACTGTATGCTTTTCCTCCAATACAGTTGATACAAAGGATGACTCCAAAGCTGGTAGAGCAGAGGGTGGAAGTAGTCCTAATCACCCCTTTCTGGCCAAGAAGACCTTCATTTCAGGATCTAAAAAGATTGTCAATATCAGAGCCCTGGCATCTGCCCCTGAGGGAGGACCTTCTAACAGGAGTTGATGAGGCATCCACGTACATCCCTCCTAAACCTCACAGCTTGGAGGTTGAGTAGAAACAAATAACGGAGATGGGGTACTCAAATAGGGTTATAAAAACCATGCTGGCCTCTAGGAAACAGAATGTACTAATAGAATGTACAATAGCTTGCAATATTGTTGAATGGGAGTGAGCTTCAACTAGATGTCCTTCTCAGTGGTTCAGGAGTGGGGCAGTCCTACCCGCCCAAGGTTTTTTGGGAGGATGGCTACTGAATGGCAAGGGGCATTGCAAAAAGGGAAATCTGCATAATCTTCTCTTTTTCTCCCAGATGGGATCCAGGGGGTGAGCACAGTAAAATTGTCGAGACTAAGTTGGAAAAGTTTAGACCTTTTTACCTGCTTTGGTGAAGAGTTTGAGTTCCAACAGTTTTTTGGCGGGTTGTTTTTTTCCCAACTGGTCAGAAGGGCTTTTGTTCTTAGCTTGTATTGGGGAAATTATGGCTTGGAGATGACTGGGGAGATCCCAGGGAACAGACCCCTCCCCCACATCGATCGATTGAGAGACCGACCCTGCTTCTGGAGGAGAAGCCATATCCCAGATATAGAGGACTGCCCCACTCCTGGACCAGCAAGAAGGAAACTTCACAGTAAGTGAGGACAAATCTTCTGTTTTCACAATTTAATTTTTGTAGGGATTTTACTGTGGCTGTCGTTGCAACCTCCAGGTGGGGCCCAGAGATCTCAGAACATTACAACGGATCTCCAGACTTTATAAATGAATTCCCCTGGAGAAAATGGCTGCTTTTTGAGGGTGGGCTCAATGGCATTATACCCTGCTGAGCTCCTTCCCCAAACCCCACCCTCCCCTGGCTCCACCCCTCAAATCTCCAAGGATTTCCTAATCCAGAGATGGCAGCCGTAGTTGTAGTCTTTGTTATGCATTTTATTCTGCAACAAGTTTTTATGTTGGGCCTACACGGGGCTGGACTAAGAGATGCTGAAGCACTATGCTTTGTGAAATAGCAATGCCATAGCACTAACAAAAATGTAATTTTTGTATTGTTTTCTTTTCTTTTCTCTTCTTTTGTATTTACATGCTCCTCATAGTCTGAGGCCTTTAACTGTAGTTTAGGCATAAATCCAGTTGTGGGCCTACAAGGCAGGAGATTTGACAGTGTTGCCTCAGTTGAAGCAGCTGTCTCAGCAACAAGATAATATAAACATGTGTTAATTACATCATACTGCACTCCTTTGTGTGTTTGTGTAGACACACACACACACAAACACACTGTTTATAAACTTTCAACTGTCCAATGTATTTGCCTCTCATTTTTTTATGCAAGTCCCTGATAGTACCCTGCAGTGGTTACACTTACACCTATATTTTGTTTAAAAGTCTCAGAGGCTGTGAATAAAGAAAAAAAGAATTACAACCATTCAACATGACCTGTTTAAATTTTCATAAAGCACTCACAGCAGCATTAGAAATAAAGTATTTATATTGACTCCTCTATGCGAGCTGAGGTTCATATAACACTTCAGTAACATGGGGTTAAATGTCAATTTCCAGTACATAATGACATCTATACAAAAACTGATCACTGGCAGCTAAATTGCAAATAGTGATGGAGTTGCCAAACACTTGAGCATGGATTACTGTGGCCCAATTTAAACATGACACTTACCTGTGTAAAGAAATTAGCTATAAGCATGTGTACTGTTGCATGGGTAGCTTCTTGCCCTACTATATCATGTTTAAATTGGGCCTTAAGAGCTGTTCCACGCTTTACACAGAATGAGATGATACAGTTTTTGACAACCATTTGTGGAGTCACATTTCACATGCCCCCCAAGTTAAAAGCTGTGCAAGTATTCTATGTGCAGGGAGATTTGTTTTCAACAGATGGAGATTTCAAAACATGAATTCCCCACTTCCCTCTCTCTTTGAAGTTCAAATTTTCTCCTCCTGAGAAAGAATGTTTGGTCCCAGCATCCTCACCAAATGAAGGCACAAGACAACCATAGGCCCCAGTCACACGACAAAGTTGCCGCGGGAGAGGCACGGAAGGTGGGCGGATTATCCGGGCACGATCACACCCCAACATCTGGGAAGTGGAGCGCACCTGTGGCTTACCGCCGACAATGCTCATTAAAAAACTAGTACCTCCAAGGTACTAGTAAACGTTTGCCATGGGCTGCCTCCAGACGCCCGTGGTGTGATCGTGCCGGCATGCAGCATTCCCCTCGTTTACCCGCCAGCGCCAAGGGAAGGACCCATGGTGTGCCGCCGGCGCGTCTGATCACGTAATCGCCAATCAAACTGCACCAGGGCAATTAGCCACGCCTCCCCCCCACGATATCCGGCCCGTGTGACCGGGGCCATACTTAGGTTTCTTACATTGCTGATCAAAATCATAAGCTACTAACCTATTTAAGGGTGGACTGTGCTAGAGAGCCAATGGCTAACATCATTTGGGCAAATCTAGTCTGGCTCCAAATGCTGAGAGCAATTTATTGCTGGCCTTGTTCAGTGTTGCCTGCACATGAACTACGCTGAGAAGTGTCAATGGTAATGCTCCAAGCATTTCCCAGTCTCTAGGCTACAACCTTTATAGTAAAGATTGTCAGAATTCTTAAAGTGTCTCCCAGACATTTTATCCATTTTCCAAATCTCTATATGGAACTGACATCACATCCTGTGTGATATTCTAGGAATTTCCCCAGTCTCTATAGTCTTTACTATAGAGATTGGGGAAATCCCTTGAGTGTCACATGTTCCCTTAAGCTCCCCTCTCTCCAGGCACTGACCAGAAATTCTCCCAGAATTTGCCAGTGCAGGGCTGACTACCATACCACTAGATGAGATGTTAATCTGAGATTCACTTACTCCTGCCATCTCTTGATAGGCCACTTCAGTCATTCCTTTGCCACCCACTGGCTATTTTATCACAGAAACAGATAGATCAGAAGGACCCTGAATATCTTAGCTTCTTTTCCCTCCTTTTTTTCCTCTGCTCTCTCATGATGATACTCCCAAGATTTCTGCTGTAATTAAGAATCATTCACTTGTACAAACTGCCACCCCTACTCATTTAAAGCAGTTAAGACCGGAGGGAGGGGGAAGAAAAGCCAGTCTTCAAATAAAGGCAAAGGAAGAAGAACTCTGGTTTCAATCCAAATCAGGTACAACAAAGTCAGCTTTGCTTCAGTATTTTTTATTATTCTTCTCACTGTTAAAATTGATTATCTCAATTATCTTTCACAGACAGCTTTGCAGGCAAGAGCTCTTTAGATTGCAGCCCAAACATACAAACCCAACATCTGTCATTTTTATTTTATACTGTAGAAGCGGGGGGGGGGGGCTTCTAGTGAGAAAAGTTTTAAATATCATAGAGGAAGATATGAAAACATTAACGTCTTGCTGTGAAGGCTGCAACTTTAAGGCCAGAACTTGCATAATGGACTTCTAAATATTTCATGTTCTGATTCGAGATGGCCTCCATTTTCACTGGGAAAAAGACTGCACATTTTACATCCATAAACCCAGACAACTGTCCTTTCTGTGTCAGTATCAATGGGCATCATATTCTGCTTCTGTACTCACTATTTAGCCACTTTTACTGGAATGCATTTCGATCAAGATGTAGTTGCTTCTGTTTATTTACTATTGCATTTCAGGAAGGATATTTCTCTTTGATAGTGTTATGGATCTGCAAGAGTTTTGCTCATCTGAGCAAAGTTTTCTGAAGGTGCCACCCAGCATACAGGTAAAATCAGCAATGGTCCTTTCATGCACATGCTCTGTGGCAGCTCCCACATTACAGAATGGTCTGCCCAAGGTGATTAGGAAGGCTTCTCTCGTTTCACAAAATGGGCAAAACAGAATTGTTCTGGTGGGCATTCTTGTAGCGTTGCGATGTAATGGATCGTCTTGGGAGGTGACCTCTGCTAGGAATAATGTATCTTTTTCTTCCTGTTCTTCAATCCCAGGCCCACTGCATTATGCTATTTGACTAGGAATCTTTGCTGTTGACTCAAATGTTATCATATTTTGTAATCAGCTTCCTGATTGACTGAATAGCTTTGTTTTACTAGGAATCTAGTAGATTGCTGATAGATGATAAATATTGTTAAAATTCAGATGCTATCTGTTGTAATTGGTTTGCAGATTGACTGAATAGTTCCTATTGTACTTGTAATCTGGCTTCAGTTCCAATGAGAAAGGCAGACTATAAATGAAAACAAACAAATAAAAATCAACCTCCAGATGGGTCCTGGAATTCTCATGGAATTGGAAGTGATACCCAGACCACAGAGATTCCTTGGAGGAAATGGCAGCTTCAGATGGCGGACTGTATGGCATCATATCCCCAGTGAGCTCCTTCCACTCCCCAAACTGCTTTCCACAGGCTCTACCCCCAAATCTCAAGGAATCTCCAAAGCCAAAGTTGGCAACTTTACTCTTTGCCCTAGTATCCAGCAGAATCACTCCAGTTTAGGTAAACGTTCATCAGAACAATTTGGTTTCATGACAACTTTTTATTACAAAATAAATAAATAAATCTTCTCCAGGCTGGAAATCTGAAGTCAGAGCCCAAAATAAATGTAAGCAGACAACCCATGATCCAATACCCCTAATATATCCATGCAGATGTTGAAACATCTGAGTCTACTAGGCCCTTTCCAATAGGGAAACTGTTGGGTATTACAAGTTGAAAACACTCAGTATATCTGGGGTTAAATGTTTGTTTATGTTACTCACAGGAAGTCACATGTTTCTCATGTAACCAATGTTCTTTAGCTGTAGAATGCCCGGGAATTTTCTCCCTGATCTAGGGATTTGATTGGGACTAAAGTGTCAAGGTGTATTACCATTTTATGGCTTATCTTCCCATCTTTGTTTGGTGTTCTGAAGAACAAGAAGAGTAGCCATACTCTCTTTCTTCTAGTTTTGTCTTTGTAGAGTAAGGATGTAGCCGATTATGCTCTGTTGTTATTTTCATCCCAGTTACCCTTCCCGTGCTAGAATTTAGTAAAAACTTTATATTTTAATCACACATGGACTCTCAATCTGAATTATTTTACTCTGGCTCTGCTGGACTATCTTATCTCTGCTAAATACCATTTTTTCAATATCTCACTATCATCCAACAGAAACTTTTCCTTTGGCCTCTCTCTTCCCGATATTAAAATGCTTTGAGCAATTATTCTGTGCTTTCTGCTGCAAAGCAAAGTGACTGTAAACCGTTATTCAGGTTCCTATAATCTGTAACAGGAGAAAAATCTGCAATACCAATTCCCATAGGAATTAGAGACCAACTGGGAAAGCTTCTAATATGGTTCTCCTGAAACTGTACCATTTCCAAATTCAGATGTAGGTGTATATGTTTCCTGCTCTGTTGTGCCTGAAACATCCTA
The DNA here is from genome assembly GCF_001447785.1 of Gekko japonicus. Lineage (NCBI taxonomy): Eukaryota > Metazoa > Chordata > Lepidosauria > Squamata > Gekkonidae > Gekko > Gekko japonicus. The sequence goes on from NW_015161444.1 coordinate 196,705, forward strand.
CTTGTAATAAATAAACAGTGTGTGAAGAAGAAGGTGTTTATTAATTCACTTCATTTGGGTCCCAGAGCAGCTTACATTATTCTCTTCTCCTTCCTTTTATCATCCAAGCAACCCTGTGAGGTAGGTTAAGCTCAGACTGTGTAACTGGCCCAAGATCATCCCATAAGCTTCCATGGCAGAGCCAAAATTCAAATATGGGTCTTCTAGACCCTAGCCCAACATTATAACAACTTTGACACACCTGTCGCCACCTGTAGCCTGTTACAATGACATTTCATTTATCACTCTGTTAATGAAACAGTCATATATTTCCTCAGGCTCCCCAGTTTGAAAAGAACTTCACGCTATCCTTGGGTTGGTGGCTCTTTCTCACCTGATATGCCTGTCCTAATTCAGATGAAACTTAAAACAGTATATGAACAAATGTGAAATTCAAGCTTTCACATGAAAGAATTTACATCTGACCCTTCATACGACAGGCAGTTCCTCCTGATTCTTCAACCAGTGTCAGCAGCTGCAGAGGAGAAATAAGGTCACAAGCCTATATAAGGGACAAGGATGCAATACAGGCAAATTAGTATCCCCCCTTTTTTCTAAATGTTTGTTAGCAGAAATAACAGAGAAAGTACAGAAACGGAAGCTAGCAGTGTAATGGAAACAAAGGATCCATGGAATTAGCAAGTGGGAATGTGATTTATTACAGTGAAATAGAGGCGAAACTAAAGCACAGAGGCATAAATGGCCATTCAGTTCAGTGAGAGGGTGATCAATGGGTATTCTGTATGTTTAAAGCAAGCTATTAAGGAGAAGTGAACTTCACTTTTTAAAACCTAAGTAAGCAGCTTTTAGGAAAAGCCCAGAGCAAATCAGCTAAGAAGGGGAAGAAGCAAACACGATTCTCACACAAGCTCTCTCTCATGGACACCTTGATTTGTATTACTCGGAAAGCTCAGCACCACAGAACATTAACTGGGGGGGGGGAGGGGTTTACAAATTATAAAATGAGGAATGAAAATCCAGATCTAAATATTGAAACTATTTGACCAAACCTTGTTACACACAATGTGCCAAGCACAGAAGAAAGCATGGAGAAAGAAAGTGTTTGGGTGTCAAGGGGTGGTTAAGCACGTGTAGCTCTTGAATTCTCTTAATGGGGTTACTGCTCAACATTTGATGACTCATAGCTGAATGTGTAGAGTCTGTCCCCTGAAAAGCAAACGAGGCATAGGAAACTGCATTATACTGAGTTGAACCATTGGTTTATTGAGAGCAGTATTGTTTACCCTGACTGGCAACAGCTCTCCAGGGTTTCAGAGACCTTTTCACATCAGCTGATATCAGATCCTTTTCACTGAAGATGCTGAGGATTGAACTTGAGATCTTCTGCATGCACAGCAGGTGCTCTTCCTCTGGGACACACCCTTCCCCCAAACATGAAGCTGCCTTATATTGTGAATAGTACTATTGACACCAACAGGCATGGATTTCCAGGGTCTCAGCCCAAGGTCTTTCACATCACCTGCTACCTTGCCTTTTTCAACAGAGGTGCCTGGAATCGAAACTAGGATCTTTTGCATACAAAGCAGATGCTCTATCACTGAGCCACAGCCCCTTTGTGTTTGTGTTGATGCAAGATGATATGTGTCCCGGTTCAGGGATCCCGGGACTTAACCCACACCTCCCAGAGACTCCAACAACCACCAACTCACCCAGGGAACAGGCAGACCAAGAAGACCCCACCTCACCGATCCCCATCAGCACAGCTGGGACACAACGGTCCAACCCCGCCCGACCATGGAGCACAAAGCCATGGGGAGCAGCAGGAGAGGCCAATGGCACCGGGGAGAGGCTGACGGCAGCCCCACGACCTCACGAAACTCCACACACCAGTGGTGCAGGCACAGCCCCAGACCGCCAAGACCACTGCAGGCGTAGCTTCGACCACACCCCGGCCGCGGGGAAGGCATCAGAGCTTATCAAGGGGGGTGGGGCTGGGAGGAATGAGAGGGAGGCGGGGATGGGAGACGGCACTGGGTGAGGGAGCTGGGTATAAAGGAGAAGGAAGCAAAGGGGCCAGGGAGGAAGGACATGCTCGGAACTACCTGACGCTGGCAGAGAGAGAAGGAGTCCAGGGAGGACACTGAGAGGCTGGGGAACCAAAGCATGGAGGTAGAGGGACTTGCGGAGTGGCATTCAACTCCATCCCCTACCCATCTGAGGCCGCAACGCTCCCCCTCTTCTTTACATGCTTCGTCTCCCAGAGCCATCGAACCTCCCCCACTTTGAGATGTCACGGCCACGGGAGGGTCTGCCCCCGGAGCCCAAGGCAGGCTTGACAATATGAAAGTATTTTTTTCTCTCCCAGGAATACTTTGAGACTGAAAGTAAGCCAAGCAGGGGACAATCAGCTGCACAGAAAGGGTTATGTATCCTCTCCCACTCATCTGTTTTCCCATACAAATGGTCCCAGCCTTCCCATTCACATTAGAAGAAGAAGAAGAAGAGATTGGATTTATACCCCGCCCTTCACTTGGAGTCTCAGAGCAGTTTATAAACTCCTTTCCCTTCCCCTCCCCACAACAGACACCCTGTGAGGTGGGTGGGGCTGAGAGAACTCTGACACAAACTGCTCTTTGAGGAACAGCTGTGCCAGAGCTTGTGATTGACCCAAGGTCACATCAGCAGGTGCAAGTGGAGGAGAGAGGAATCAAACCCGGTTCTCCCAGATTAGAGTCCGCGCACTTAACCACTACAACAAATGCCCTGTTGGAAGCCTACACTTGTGAAGGTAATGTTTAATTAATTCCACTGCATCGTGTATCTGGTACATAACAGAGAAGGCAGAACCATTACAGCAGCATCCTACACCCTCATACACAATGGTATTTCTAATCATTGCTTCTCAGCCATCTGCTGTAAATCGGAAACGATAATAAAATAATTGCAGGAATGAAGCATGTGGTTGCCCTTGACATTTCATCTTATCTTCACACTTTGCTTAATTGTTATGTAGCAAGCCTGAAAAGATTCAGCTTTCTGGAGGTTTTTTGCAGCATGACAGAAAGCCATAACTATGAATCAGTATTGAAAACTTAGGTTTTCAGCCTTGTGCCACTCTCAGCAGTACTCTGGCATCCATTAAAAGTATCAAGAAAATACTGTTCATCATTGGGAGCTGCCTTCACATCATAGGATTAGCATCATTTCACACTTGATCTGTGACTTATGGAGGGGAAACAAATGTTCACAATATCTGCCCAAGTCCAGGTTTTAGGGTTGAGACCAAATTTCATGAGCTTGCTGGCTTGATTCAAATAATCTATTCCAATTTTGCATTGTCCTTGTGTTAAACAGACGAATGTATATTTCCACTTTCCTCTTAGCACCATTTTCAAACTTGATACCCTTCTATATGACCTTTCCACAGTGGGTCTGGGCCATGGTGTTGAGGTAGTTCATGTCCTTCTTGGTATATCCCTTGTTTCCCACGGTGTCTGCAGGGGAAGATTGTCTAAGGATTTTAGGTACAGCAACACTGATATACTGGGATGACTCAGCTCTGTCTGATCCTAGGGATGTTGTCAAAAATCTGAAGCAGTGCCTGCCTGAGATCCATGATGGGCAAAATGAGAGCAAACAGGCTGAAGCTTCATCCTGATCAGGAGGAAGAACCTTTGGTTGAGATTCATACCCACAAGTTCATATCAAATGATTACTTTCATACATAAATCCACCTTTATCACCGGGAAAATCCCCTCTTATCAGCGGGGGGGGGGGGGAGAGAGAGCTGTCACATTATGCAATGCCACCTTGAATACAGTAATTTTCATTGGAGTCAATTGGTACACTTAACTAGTATGTATGCCTGTGAAGCTCCTTCTGGTACTTACCCCAACAATAAGCATATAGAGAAGTAGTGTGCCATGGTGGATGATGCTGGGTTTTTTCCTACCGTGAAAGGCAAGCCTGCTACTTACAACTGCAAAATCAAGTTGAAGGAGCATTTCCTGTTACTGCTGTCAAGGTCATGTCTGCCCAGTCTCACATTGCAAATTCTGATATCCATGGCCACTTTCTCTTATATGCCAGAACATATCTCAAAGAAAAGCAAAAGCTAAACAGTTGACCATTGGTCAACTGTTGCCTCGTGCCAGTCCACAGCTGATGCTCAGAGGCAACTCTGGGTTTGGGAAGATCCTCAACAAAATGACCAGCTATGGACCCACTCAAACCCTTACTCATGGATGGACAAATAGAGAGAATAAAGGAATGCATGTGCTCTGCTTGTGACTAAGTATACATCTAGCCCCATGATTGGGAGCACTGCTTTGACAATATTTTTATGGATCTAGTGTGTTGACCACATTCAGGTGAATGTCTGTAGGAGGGAGCAGTGGGACACTGTGCTCATTTACAATTGGAGCAGAGTCATTGGACTGAGTCCTACGTCCCCCCTACATGCATGGCCCTGTAGCAACCCTCTACAGATGACACTGCACAAGTCAAAATCAATGCACGTACAGAGGGAGTTGGAACAAGCCTGATGGCTCCACCTCGCACTTTCACAAGATCCCCTACCTTTGGGCATGGAATCTATGCATATAAGAAAGTGAACACATGCAAATATGTTTGAAAAAACAGTGTTACAGATCATGGGGTTAGAAACTACACACAAAGCCTTCCTATGGGTATTTGTGCTGATGTGTTTGTCTCACCTCCATCTCTACATGAGTTGATTTCAATGTTCAAAATGTCATCTGTAGAAGAATCTCTCCTTATATATAATTCTGTTTTGGTCATGGACTCCCCTGAACATTCCAACATGCTCCAAAATCAGTTGGCTGAATGATCTGGCATTCAGAGGGTCTCCCTATCCACTGGCTGTGTTGCCTGAGTTCTGCCTCCAACATTCTAAAGTTTGCTGTTCCTCTCCCCCCCCCATAGCCAGTCAGAACATAGAGGTCATTTGCATATGTGTCCTGATTGGCCTTTACCTCTAACATTCTAAATAGTCTGCTGTTGCTGTTGGGAGTCCTGAGGTAAAATACATATCCCAATCTCCCTGTGGGGCCTGGAGATCTTCCCAGCCATAGTACATCATTTCCCCTACAGAAAATTTCCCAGCAATTACAACTGATGTCCAGATGGCCAAGATCATTATACCCTGCTGAGGTCCCTCCCCACCCCAAAGCCTGCCCTCCCCAGACTCTACCCCTCAAATCTACAGGTATTTCCCAACCCAGAGTTGGCAACTGTGTAACTGGCTATGGAACCACTTTCCAGAACCTTGGAACCCAGAAGACATGGCATAGGAGGAGGTGCTTTTCTACTTTGGCTGCCATTGCATAGATCCAAATTAACATAAGCCAACCTCCTGGCGGCACCTGGAGATCTCCAGCTATTACAACTGATGTCCAGATGACCAAGATCAGTTCTCCTGGAGACAATGGCTGCCAGTGAACTTTATGGCATTATACCCTGCTGAGGTCCCTCCCCACCCCAAACCCTCCCCTCCCCAGGCTCTACCCCTCAAATCTACAGTATATCCCAACCCAGAGTTGGCAACCCTGTAACTGGCTATGGAACTGTTTTCCAGACTCTTGGAACCCAGAAGACATGGCATAGGAGGAGGTGGTTTTCTACCTTAGCTGCAACTAGGTAAAGGTTTCCCTTGCTCGAATCTGACTCTAGGGATGCGGTGCTCATCTCGGTTTCCAAGCCGAAGAGCCAGTGCTGTCGAAAGACATTTCCGTGGTCATGTGGCCGGCATAACTAGATGCCAAGGTGCACGGAACGCTGTTACCTTCCCATTGAAGTGGTACCTATTTATCTACTTGCAGTTTCTTGCTTTCGAACTGCTAGGTTGGCAGGAGCTGGGACCAGAGACAGGAGCTCACTCCGTCATGCGGCAAATTAACATAAGTCAGGGGTGGAAGGAACCACACCTGTTACCATGAGGCTGTCCTCCCATACTACCCACTTGGGGCAGCAAAATGACTTGAGACAGCCCTGCCATATAGCTAGCTAAACATGTAATGAACAGACTGGCATCTGTTCATTACATGTTTAGCCAACTTTGGACTGGATTCTCCACTTTAGTCTGGACTGCCTTATAGCTAAGCAGAAGAAAATAAAAATGGCTTGCCTCCCTCTATTTTCCCCTTCTCTCTGCCAGTTCACCAGCCACAGCTGGGACACTCACCTGGAGCTTCCTTCTAGAGATCATTGTATTTCGTCCCACAACGGGCCTCACTCCTAGTATAGTATAGTATAAAGAGCTTCTCCCTCTTTCTCATATGCACTAGGTCCCTGACAACGGTCATCTGATGCTGATGATAGTCAGTGTCTTCTGATCAGGGGCATCCATCACTTACTAACACATGGCTGTTGTTTTATTTGTGTTCACAGGAAGCTGGTTACTTTTTTTTATAAGTGTGAGTAGGCAAAGTTGAAAGATGTGGGTGTACTTGGAGACAATTTGCCAGCTGAGGGAGGAAAAGAAACAACATACTGTATCTGATTCAAAGCGATATAACTAATTCTACCCCAAGGAGCTTCCACTCATTTTGAATCATCATACTCCTTCCTGGGCTCTGCCTCTTCATGGCAAGAACTGTAGGAGGTGGGAGAGGGGGGGGGAACACTTGACAGAGGAGGATGCCATTTTTACCCATCCACATTTTTTTGCTGAGGCGTGATAAAAGCAGAAGGAAAGCCAGAGAGAGATGTGAGAGACTCAGACAAATGAGGCATTTGCTCTTCTCTTGCCATAATCCAGGGCTGAGTCCTTCACAAGCTGTTCTCATTAAATGACGCCTTCTTCAGTCTTTTTCAGTACCAGATGCCTACACCGCCATATGGATGACATTCGCCTTTTTACAAAAGTCCTTCTTGATGTAATAATTAATTGGGTCTGGTGACCTTTTTCTCACCAATGTTTCAGGTGGTTGTCTTGATTATGTTGAGTTTTCCCACTGCAGGTTCCAAATCAACTCCAGAGGAGAAAATGTGGTCTTACTTCAAAGGCCTAACAAGTTTAAATTTTTTGCTCCGCTTTACATGTTGCTTGCATTCTAGTAATCAGTCATGTGTAATATCACAAGGAGAAGGATGAAGAAAAATCAGTTTCAGACCCACTTTCCCACTCATACACAGGGTAGCTTAGAAAAAAGGATGGGGCAGCAAGTCACTCACTTGCTTTTCTCCACTCTTTTTAATAACCTCTACAATGAGATGAGTAAGCCCTGATAACTGCTGTTTTTCTCACGACAGAAAAGGCATTTTTTTTTCTAGTTGGGGTGGTTTTATTACATCTTCATAACTTCACAAACCGGTCTTCACAGTCTTAGGTGGTGGACCTGAGTCAATGTTGCGTATTGGTTAGAGTGCCAGACTAGGATCTGGGAGACCCAAGTTCAAACCCCGATACTGCTATGAGAGCCTGATGGGCCAGTTAGCCTCCCTCAACCAAGCCTGTTCCATGTACTCTGTTGTGAGTTCCTGTTAGCCGAATTGCTGTTTATGAGAGACAATTGGAACAGTTTATTAATCGGGATACTGGTCTATGTATATGAAGGATGGGCTGTGCCGAAGCGCTTCAATGAAGAGACGGAAATGGGAGTAAAATTCACTGCGCTTTACTGATTAACACTCAAAGCAAACAATAAAATAACCACATACACACAAGAACTAAGAAGCAAAGGTAGATTGGGTACAGCACGGTTGCATTAGCAGGTTATATCCGCCTACCCAGCAGTTCGAAAGCAACATAATTGCAAGTAGATAAATGGGTACCCACCCATAGTAGGGTGGGGGGCACCCTGCCTGGCGTGGTGGTTGCAACGGTGGAGACGGCGGCGGCGAGGCATCGGTTCCGGTGCAGATGGTGTGGCGTGGCAATGCGGTAGCGATGGCGAGCGGGCGCGGCTGGAGGAGCGATCCCTGGTGGCTGAAGAGGCGAGGACATCGGAGTGGCTGCCGCAGAGAAGGGGCGCGCGAGAATGCCGCGCGCTGGCCCAGCGGAGCCGGAAGGGA
>NW_015161444.1:204892-266560 GCF_001447785.1 Gekko japonicus
GATAGGGGGTTCGAGCGGGATATAAAGTGGAATGTAAAATAATAATAATAATAATAATAATAATAATAATAATAATAATAATAATAATAATAATAATAATAATAATAATAATAATAATAATAATAATAATAATAATAATAATAATAATAATAATAATAATAATAATAAAAAATATCGTTGAGGGGGAGTATATTGACCTCAGGCATATCTTCAGCTCCTAAATCTTCCAGCAGGAGGTGGGGTGGAGGGGAGAAAGGGGTAGAAGCACGTGGAACCAGACCAGCCGGGACATGTGTATTGACCTTAGCTGCAGACTAAGGCAAAGCGATTGAAGGGGTTGGTACAGAGAGCTGGACAAGAGAGGATCAGCAGATGTCGAGGGGTCGTTGGTAAAGGGAAGATGGCTGGCTACTCCGTGTTCACTGTTTTAAAGGTTCTTGCGAGGGGCGAGGGGTGGGCTCAAGCGGATTATCAAGTGGCCCTACCCCAAAGGTTGGGGATTGGCTCTGGGGTCGATTTTCAATCTATTGATTAACTTGAGGGGAGGCACCTGAGCGGGGGCAGGATGTACGTGCTGGGGACCTCGTGTTGTTGATTCATCTCTTGCCATGTGGACTGGAACTTCTATTGTTGTCTAGCGAGGGAAACTCCGAAATAAACCTTTTAGCTGAAGACAAGATGTCTGGGCTAACTAATGAGTTTCTGTGTTTGCAGTCAACCTTCATGTTTGCATATACATGATGAGCTTAAAGACTCTGTGACCCTGCTGGATCGATGTAGATTATCACTTGCAGCTGACATCGTCTCTAGGTGCCCTCGGGTTGAACTCTATGTTCCACAGTCTCTTTAACAGCCCTTTTGCATCAAGCTTTATTTCATATAAACATAGTCCATGAAATAGACCCAAAAATGGACGTTTGGGCTAACATTCCTTGGAGGAAGGATGGGATGATGAGAATGTACCAGATACACTACTAGGTGTCCTAGACTCTCCCTTTCAGCCTGCAGTCACTGCTTTGGGGGAAAGCTTACCTCATCAGTCGTTTAATTCATAATTGTACCACACACAACACTTTGAGTCTCTAAGGTCACAGTTCACCCATTTGAACTCCATATTGTCTTCACTTATATGATAGAACTGCCAAACCGCGGTGGGGGATCCGTGCGTCATCGCAGTATCGCTGCCACGGGGGACAGCGATCCACATTGCACCGGCGTCGCCAGGATGTGACGCTACGCGTCGCTCTGGCAATGGGGCTGTTTGGAGTCCCGTTGCCAGGGCGACGTGTAGCATCACATCCTGGCGACGCCGGTGCAACACGGATTGCTGTCCCCCCACGGCAGCGATCCTGCGACGACGCATGGATCCCCCACCGCGGTTTGGCAGCCCTATTATATGAACATAAGAAGAGCCTTGCTGGATCAGACCAGTGGTCCATCTAGTCCAGCATCCTGTCTCACACACTGGTCAACCAGTTCCTCTGGGTGGCCAACAACAGGGCATAGAGGCCAAGGCCTTCCCCTGATGTCATCTCCTGGCTCTGGGAATCAGTGGGATTAGTGCCTCATTATGTGGATTTTCCCCTCAGTCACCATGGCTAGTAGCCATTGATAGACCTTCCTCCATGAGTCTATCTAATCCCCTTTTAAAGCTGTTTATTCTTGTGGCCATCACTACATGCATCACTACATCACTCAGAAGTAGGCAGTGGGTGTTATCATTAAAAGGCCCCAAGCAGGAGTGTATGAAAAGCCCCAGGGGTCTAACTGTCTTCTCTTCAGCAGGCTCTACCTACCCTGTGCATTCAGTGCCTTGCTGCTTTGATACTTGGTTGCCTGACCTTCTGAGCAGCTGGCTCCTCCCAGGGCTGACCACCTCATTCTGTCATTCCACTCTCAGAACACAACTGCTATCCCGAGGGGCTGTCATTCCACTCAGTGGAATGGAATGGCCCAATGGTGGAATGACATCCCCTTGGAGTAAGAGGAGTGTCCTGGAACTGGAATGCCAGGCCTATCATTACAGTCCCAGGACACATCTCCTACCCCCTGGGCTGTCATTCCACTCTGGAGCCGGTTATTCCAGTCCCAGAATACTCCTGCTAACCCCAGGGGCTACCATTCCACTGTGAGGCCTCTCATTCCAGTCCCAGAACACTCCAGTAACCCCCAGGGGACATCTAGTGATGAGCAATAGATTGTGATTAGATAACTGAAAAAAAGACAAAGTGGACAGCTCCCCTAATGCTAACTTAAAAGCAGAGGTGCAGCAGTTCTAAACCACATGAGATAACAGCGGCACCAAGCTGATTCTAAAATGCATATGTAGATTCGGCCTAAGAGACCCAAACAACCCTATGGACCAGATTTAGATCAGAAACGTATCCAAGAAAGGTAAGAAGCGTTAGCTGGAAGTACATTCTTATCCATCATATACGGAATTAACTGGAAGCAAATGGTTCAAACTGTGAGGACACAGCGGATGAATCCCTATTTGAAAGTTAAGTAATATTTGTGATTTTCACTAGAATGAATTGGTCTTAAGTTTTGTTGTGCCAAACCTGGAGAGTTGGAGGGGTGATGGATTTCCAAACCAATGCTATTGTTGTTCTTGCCGCAGCTAGTAAAATCGAGATGAGCTCTTGAAGAGCTTCTGTTCCAACTATCGGATCCATAAGATTAAGAAGAGCCAGTTCAGGACTGATGAGCAGGCTGAGTAGAGTAATCTCATTAATTTGACAAAGTACACTACACCAAAAAGGATATCTTAGGACATTCCCACCAGCAATGATAGCATGAGCCTATGAGGCCACAATTTTTCCAGCATACGGAGGTTTGAGAGAGTTTCATCTTATTTAGCTGTTCTGGAGTATAGTACCAGCAGGAGGTTAATTTGAAGAACTGAAGTCAGATGTTAAAAATTTTCGTGGAGTTTGCAGGTGAGTTCCACATTTTTTGCCAGTGAGAGTCTGTGAAGTTCATGTTCAGGTCATCTTGCCAACGAAGTTGGTGCTTTAATAAAGAATTGTCTTTGACGCTTAATAGAATCTTATGCAACTTGGCTATCAGACCTTTGAGACCATTGGTATGTGTTACTAGAACATGTTCAAAGGCTGATTTTGGGTTTTTAAAGACTCCTTGAGATTATAGAATCTCCATTAAGTTCTTTAGTTGTAAGTAACGGTGCCAGGGAAGTTGCGTATCTCTCCTTATATATAATTGAGTAAGAACATTCTATATTGAACATTCTAAATTTGGCCCCTTTAGTGTATGGATGCTTGAACTGTCAGTCAGAAGACGCTGGCTGGGTTGACTGGCTGCTTTGTGCAGTCCCGCCCAGCGTTTCAAGGTCTTTTGCATATGGAAGCTGATTGGACTTCACTGCATTCCACACCTCAAACTCACCCCCCTCCCCGCAAGGCAGTTGGAATGTCAGTTGCATATGGAACCTTCAAGGTCTTTTGCATATGGAAGCTGATTGGACTTCACTGCATTCCACACCTCAAACTCACCCCCCTCCCCGCAAGGCAGTTGGAATGTCAGTTGCATATGGAACCTTCAAGGTCTTTTGCATATGGAAGCTGATTGGACTTCACTGCATTCCACACCTCAAACTCACCCCCCTCCCCGCAAGGCAGTTGGAATGTCAGTTGCATATGGAACCTTCAAGGTCTTTTGCATATGGAAGCTGATTGGACTTCACTGCATTCCACACCTCAAACTCACCCCCCTCCCCGCAAGGCAGTTGGAATGTCAGTTGCATATGGAACCTTCAAGGTCTTTTGCATATGGAAGCTGATTGGACTTCACTGCATTCCACACCTCAAACTCACCCCCCTCCCCGCAAGGCAGTTGGAATGTCAGTTGCATATGGAACCTTCAAGGTCTTTTGCATATGGAAGCTGATTGGACTTCACTGCATTCCACACCTCAAACTCACCCCCCTCCCCGCAAGGCAGTTGGAATGTCAGTTGCATATGGAACCTTCAAGGTCTTTTGCATATGGAAGCTGATTGGACTTCACTGCATTCCACACCTCAAACTCACCCCCCTCCCCGCAAGGCAGTTGGAATGTCAGTTGCATATGGAACCTTCAAGGTCTTTTGCATATGGAAGCTGATTGAGACTTGAGGGATGGAGCCTGAAGAGGGTGAGGTTTGAGGAGGGGTGGGACCTCAGACAGGTACAATGCCATAGACTCCACCCTCCAAACCACTCAGTCCCTCATGGGGAACCATTGTTGCCAATCTCCAAGTGAGGGCTGGAGACCACTCAAAATTACAATTGCTCTGCAGAAGGGAGGGCTGAAGTCAAAGGGGCAGATAATGGTAGGTTGATGGTTAGCTGCGAAGGAGATGGGGTTGCCAACTCCAGGCTGGCAAATTCCTGGGGATTTGAGGGGTGGAGCCTGGAGAGGGTGGGGTTTGCGGAGGGGGGGGACCTCAGACAGGTAGAATGCCATAGACTCCACCCTCCAAACCAGCCATTTCGTCCTGGGTAACAATTGTTGCCAATCTCCAGGTGACGGCTACAGATCACTCAAAATTACAACTGCTCTTCAGGGAGCAGAGATCAGTTCCCCTGGAGAAAACAGTAGACTCTGTCATTATACCCTGCTGAGGTCACCACAGCAAAATGACACTGTTTGCCCAAAGCCAGAGCACTCCCCCAGAGCCTCTTTCTAGATCTCGTTGTATTTATTTCCACAACGGGCTTTACTGCTAGTCCAAGCATAAATCAAAGTATGCTTTGTCTTGAATCTTACCCTGTAAGGCAAAATCAAGTAGCTGAGAAAAGCCCAGGAATCTCCACACTTCTTTCTCTTGAGTGGTTGGGAACCAGGGTTGATTAATTATAGTGGATAAAGAGATGTCTAGTACTAATCTTTTTCTTCTACGATCCCATGTTTTAATAGCTGCACAGAGAAAGGTATTATTGTAAAGTGTCTTGGGACGACGAGAAGGTAACATCCATACAATTTCCTGCAAAGTGAAAAGTTTCACATATTCTTGCTCCATCTGAATATTTTTATTATTTCTGGATTTTTTCCCCCTCCCATAGGAAGGGGATGAAGACGCTTCTCAGGAATTTGAATTGACAGTGTTCGGAAAAGAAACAAGAATCTTGGTAAGGTCTTTCAAGTCGATTGGGATTTGGATACCTAAGTGCCTCCATGGATCTATAACCCATCTGAAAGGGAGTATTTTTTTCAGTTGCATTTGAGTATCAGGTTTTTATTTTATTTATTTATTTATATTTACATTTATATCCCGCTCTCCCCGCCATTTGGTAGCTCAGGGCGGCTAACAACATATATAAAAATACATTAAAATTCCATTTAAACTGTCAATCAATATAAAATCATACAACTTATATTAAAAGATGGCGAATCTTCCGATATCAACTGTCAACTCAACACTGTCTTACACTGTCTTAGTGTAAAAACTCCACCCCCTACAGATGGATAACTCCAGAAGGACTTATCTTCAAATCGAGAAGCAGTGAAAGTTCTTCAGGCAGTTCTCTAGAAGATTCAGACTCCAATAAGGGAATGGCAGCTCCCAAATTATTGAAAACCAGATTAACCTTTTTTTATAACTGGAGCACAGGCACCATCTTTGTCTTCAAAGTCCTCTGTGCAGACACATTTGAAGCCACCGGGAGTATTAACACAGTCTTCATTTTCTCTCACACACACTTTTTCAGGCAGTTGAATCTAGACTGGGTATAGTTGAGATTTGGTTGGGCTTATTTGTAGGACTGAGATCTTCCCAAAGTCAGACAGTATATGTTGAATGTGTGGTATAGGCTGCATTGGGTTGGAAATATACAATGTCAAGTCATCAGCATATAAATTAACTTTATGCTCAGTGTTACCTATGATGATGCCATTAAATTCCTTGTGTTGCCTTAATTCTTCTGCCAAAGGTTCTATAGCGAGCGCAAAGAGCAGGGGGGACAGCGGACATCCTTGTCTTGTTCCTCTTGAGGGGTAAAAAGGATCGGAGAAATTTCCATTGATTCTTACTCTTGATGCAGAATTAGTATATAATGACTGAAGAGCATTTAAAAAGTGTGTGCCAAAGTCCATTTTTTTTAAAGTAAAGAAAGCATGTAGGGCACCTCCACTGAGTTGAAAGCTTTGGTAAAGTCAAGAGCTAAGATTACCGATTTGGCGACTATGAAGAATAACATTAAGTGTCCATCTTACATTATCAGCAAGGAGTCTTTTCGGAATAAAACCCATTTGATCTTCTTTAATATATTCTGAGATAAAGGATTTCAATCTGTTGGCTAGTATGGAGGTGAATATTTTTGCATCATGATTAAGTAACGCAATTGGACGAAAGGAGGCCAGGTCAGTAAGATCTTTATTACCCTTTGGAATAACAACTATGGTGGAGTCCCTCCAAGATGGTGGCTTTCCCCCTGTTTGTAAAACAGTATTGTATGTTAATAAAAGACGTTCAGCTAATACAGATTTGAAGCACTTATAAAGTTCAGATGGGATACCATCAATGCCTGAGGTTTTATTGTTTTTCAAGTTCTTGATAGTGTCCAGGAGTTCCTGCTTGGTAATTGGTTTATCCATAAAAGCTGCATGCTCGGCTGAAAGACGATGTGTGAAGTGGGCAGCATTCAAAAAGGAATCAATATCAGGCACGCTAGGATTATCCGAACAATAAAGTTTATTATAGAAGTCAGCAAACAAATCAGCAATTTGTTTAGACGAGAAACAGAAATCACCATTAGGTTGTTTTATTGACCCAATGAAGGAAGCTTGACGTTTGCTGTTGACCCTCCATGACAGCAGGTGGATTTTTTTAGGAGACTTAATCCAATGTTGTTGTTTCAAAAACAGCAGACCCTTGAGATTTTCTGCATGTCATGGTGGAGTGTCCAGAGATGCCCTGGGTCTTGGACTCTGGAGTGGAGGTGGCCTCCCAACCAGGGAGCTCACTTGCAATCAGAGCACAGCAGCAGCTTCCTCCACCTCAGGAGACCCAGATGGGAACAAGTTATCCTTGTGAGGCAGAAGCCAGCTGAGGGTTAGGCTAATGGAGAGAAGGGCTAGGAATAAGGAACAACAGAAATTGAAGGAAATAGGTTTTGGCTCAGGGGGATTGGATGGGGAGGAGCTTGGATTGGAGAGGATGACAAAAGGAGAGCCTGTGAAGCTGGCCAGCTGATGGGAGGCTGAAGATACCTGCAGGCAGAGAGGTAAACCTAGAAAGCTGATTCTGGGAGGCTTATGTTTTTCTGAAGCTGGCTGTGGCTGGAGGGAGCGTAAGCAGAATAGATCCAGAGAAGGAGCTCACAGAGCACCAGGAGGAAAGTCACAAAGTGGTGGAGAATGTGAGTAGTGTCCCCATGCTAAGGCAGCCAATTGCCTGGTTGCCACTTTCCCCAGGGTGGAGCTGGAGACAATCTGCCTTGAGTGCCCCAATCTTGCCATTTCCATCAAGGCTGGAATCAGAATCAGAAAAGGAGTTTGTGGATGGGATTGAGTCCCCATTTGATAGCATGAATTTCACCCAATTAGGACAATGGTTAGCTGAGCAGCAGGTGCAACTGTTATGTAGCAGGAGGAAGCACAAGCCACCATGGTACATGACTTATGTCACCTTCTCAGGGAGGGAAGTCAGGAGACATGAGGCTGCCCAGCAGTCTAACACTGACATACAGAGGTGGCCCATTCTATCTTACCAAGATAGGGCTGGAGGATAATATTGATGCATATTTTGAGGCCTTTGAACAGACCTTTTGTGGTTCATACAGACATCTCTGACTTCAGATTAGGGGGTTTCCTCTCCCCAGAGATAGAAAGGCAAGAACATCCCATTCTGCTTATTAATCGAAAACTACAACCCACAGAAACAAAGCATGCCGCTATGGAGAAGGAAGCCCTAGCTATCAAATGAGATGTTAGGACTCTTCAATATTACCTGGCTAACAATCCCTTCATCTTAGTGAAAAATCATGCTCCATTAGTTCAGATGTCTCACGTGAAGACTCATAATGTGTGTACCTTATGCTGGGATCTATCCCTCGTACCTTTTAGCTTTACAATTCGCCCTCAAGCCAGGTGACACCATCTCATGGAGCACCAGGAGGCCAGCCACATGGAGTTTGGTTAAATAGGCCTGGTCATTGACTGTGTACTAGTTTGGCAGGGATTAAGCAGGTTGATCAGGTTAGGCAGGGGTGATCAGTAAATACCCTGAGATCCAAAGTGGTGGAGGGCATGTCCAGAATAGCACATCACTGGCTATGTGGCAGGGTGAACCTGGGAAGGAGTAGCCTTTGCTACTGAGCAACACCTTTCTGAACCTGGTAACAGCTATGAAGTGCATCTGGTGAGGTGCTGGGGCTGACAGAAGATGCTGGCTGTGTTTGGAGTAAGGGTGAGTCTGCCAACAAAGATAGCCACAAATGGGGTGCCTACAACAGTCTGACTATTTAAATATGCTAGCATATTCAATTATGATGGAAATCAGTTTATATCATCAAATAAACTATTTAAACTCAAGCTTGTGTCTTTGTTAAAAGGTTTCTGGGGCAAAACACACTCTTAAATGAGCACCAAATGAACAACCTGTCACAAAATCCACTCCCTGCTCCTGACTGGCAAGCAGAAAGTGTACCAAACCAGTAGGTCTCAGAGCATCCCTGCGGCAAATGTCCTGTTTTCCTCTATGGGTAAAACATTATATGATGAAATAAGTTCTTGAGGCTGGAAGAAAGCTTCAGACTTTGTTGAGTGGAGTGGCAGGATATAAGCTACTGTATACAAATCTAATCATTTCAAGCAGTGAAATATAGTAGAGATGGTCATTGTTGATATGACCATTTGGAAGGCCCAGAGGAATTGCTTCCATTGTCCCCTCCCCTTACAAGAGGGCCTGAGTGCAACCCACATGGGACTTGCCAGGCTCTTGTTGCCCTGGCACCCCAAGTAAGGACACAAGACCAAATGGCTAATCTACATTATAATTCATTCAAAAAAAGCTAATATATTCTAAGGGCAGGCTGTGCTAGGCAACCTAACCTACAGCTGCCTTTGTTGGACAAATCCACCATGACTCCCTGACTTCACACTTGGCCAGCATCTTCCATGGGTCTTGTTTCTCATCACCCATCTACAAAGTGCTCAGAGGTGCCCAACCCCAGCCCCCACCTTCCTGATGCACTGCAAGGCCATCACCAGGTTTGGTAGGATGCTGCTCAAAACCAAGGGCTGCTCTTTCGCAAGCCCCACCCTGCTTCAAATCCAGTGATGTGATGTGCAGGACATTAAAAATGTAGAAAAACAGGTGCAAGGTGAAAAAATGTTTATTTACTTAATGTGGATCCCTACACATTTCACAATTCACTTCATCGGGGATCTAGTATAAAATTAGGTAAATTTACAATTAAATTAATTAAAATATATCATTCAAAAGTCAAACCTAACATTAATTATGAAAATTTTCATAATTACAAAACTGAGCATCAGAAGATAGATGATAGATAGATGATAGATAGATAGATAGATAGATAGATAGATAGATAGATAGATAGATAGATAGATAGATGCCCTAGCATATTGGCACGTTACAGCTCTCCCATTGGCTGTGCTGTGTGTTCCATCAGCCATTGGCCCATCAGCCACCACTCAAGAGTACTCATGTGCCATTGGGTGGGTGCTGGGTCTACTCCTCTCCTCCTATCCACTGCCAGCTTGACCACTCTTCCCTGTCTGAATAAACTGCCAAAACGGCTGTCTCTCCAGACAAAGACACTTCTCCTGCTTGGCTCCTCCATGGCTGCCTGGCTGCTGAGGTGAGCCACCAGCCATCAAACCATTCTCTCCTCCTCCTGCTGTGTGGCTCACTTTCCACTCAGTGGCTATTGCTAGGCAACCAAGCTTGGATCTGTCAGTAAAAAGGCAGGGGCAGGAGGCCTTTTCCAGGGTTATTTTGGCCTTTGTGGGGATCTCACTGGGGCCAGTCCTGACTAGGATTGCCAGCTCCAAGATGGGAAATTCCTGGAGGTTTTGTGGTGGAGTCTATGGAAACCAGAGTTTGGGGAGGGGAGAGGCCTCAGATGAATAGAATGCCATAGAGTGCACCCTCCAAAGCAGTTATTTTCTCCAGGGTGAGAGAGATCTGTTGTCTGGAGTTCAGTTGTGATACCAGGCGATCTTCAGGCTCCACCTAGAGGTTGGTTACCTAGGCCTGGCAGCACCCTCTGGGTGACTTGACATCCTGACTGGCATGGCTGCTTGCTCCTGTTCACCAGCAACAGCTCTCCAGGACAGCTATTGTGGTGTAGCAGATGGTGCTTCATGGCAGGGTTTGCCAGATCCATCTTCTTGCTGTGGAAGCTGATTAGGTGATTTCAGACCACTCATAGACTTTCAGTCTAACCTACCTCACAGAGTTGTTGCCATAGACTCCACCCTCCAAACCAGTCATTTCCTCTTGATGAACCATTGTTGCCAGTCTACAGGTGAGGGCTGGATATCACTCAGAATTACAACTACTCTTCAGATGGCAGGGATCAGTTCCCCTGGAGTAAACAGTGGACTCTGTGTAATTATACCCTGCTGAGGTTGCCACAGCAAATTGACACTGAGTGCCCAAGGCCGGGGCACCCACCCAGAGCTTCTTTCTAGAGCTTGTTGTATGTACTTCCACAATGGGCCGTGTTCTTATAAATACATAAAAGCCAATGCAAACATAATACACTTAGGTTTATAAAAACACTGTAGTAAATTACAATAAAATTTCAACCCAGAAACATTCAGGTTCACGTCACTAAAATGCTGGGTGTATAAAATACATATATGCTGCTATGTGAAATGAGTCTTGGTTTCACTGGGTCCAATGGGACTGTATTGGCTTACATTCAGAAACAGGCTTAACTGATCTGTGTCAGAAAACACTATCTAGCTCTTTGTGCCCTTTTGATATATATTTACCCCCCCCCCCAGGTTATAAAACACAGGCTTTCAACAGGATCTTGTTTTCCATCAATAAAGCCTTTAACTGTCAGCTGAAGAGCCCAAGAAATGCTTGGATCCCCATGGGAAAGAAGAGTGAGGTTATGTGAGTAAAGGAAAGTATGATCTCCACTATAAGATGGTAAATCGCCTCTCGCCAGTTACCTGTTTTATGTAATTTACAGATTTAGAGACAAAGCCTTCTCTAAAGAGACTGACATTTTAGGATTCCAGGACTCTTTTTAAAGCTAGGAGTGATTGATGGACTATGTTATATAAAACGTTGTGTTTAGGGTTTAGAGCTGAGCCACATGTCCAGATATACCTGACCAGTATTTTGGGGATATATTCAGGAATTTGAATGGTATTCAGGATTTCTTGAGATATTGATTAATCAAGTTCTGGGGGGGGGAGTGGAAATATTTGGGTATATCTGGGAATATTCAGTGCCAGGGCATTTTTCTTACATTTTTCTTCACATTTACAAGATTCCTAGGTAGCAAGAGGAAGGGTGGAGGAGCAATGGGATCAGACCTTAAGGGAAGTACGAACTGTCTGCCCAATCATTTTTAAAAAATTTATTTATGATTTTCCATTACAAAAAAGATAATATTTATAATTTTGATTATTTCCTCCTGCATGACATCATATAACAAAAATTTATATAACTTTTGAATCAATTTGGTTGGGGCACTCTGTTCATGGGCCAATAGAATTAGAACACTTGGTCTAATTCACTAGAAACTTTGATGAGTTTTTAGTCAACAAGCAACCCTAGGTCCCGTGCAAGTTTGGTGTTGCCTGGTTAAAAAACTGCCTCTCCATCTCCACCCATGCCCCATAGGAATAATGGAATCCTGACCCCCCCAACCCCCCCAACCCCCCCCTCAGATCCTAAAATTATATCAGGGGACCTAAATACCCATATTTATACTTGTCCTAAAATCTGAATCTGAAAAATGCTGACATTTTTAAGTGCACCTCCCTGGTCCTAGTGGGTATAGAAGAGAACAACCCTTCCCCTATGTGAAGTTAACATGGGAGTCTCCAATTATTAGAGATAATCCTCAGTTTAGAAGAAGATGTGATGATTACTTGTGCTGGCTTGCCAATGTCCCCATCCAGGGTTAGTTTGGAGATTAGGAGGTCTGTAGTGCAATTGCAAAAGGGGCTGCGGTGGCTCAGAGGTTAAGATGCTGAGTTGCAGACTGGAAGGTCGGTAGCTTGGCAGTTGGAGACCCAAGTGCCACATGATGGCGTGAGCTCCCATCTCTGGCCCCAGCTCCTGCCAACCTAGCAGTTCGAAAGCAAGAAATTGCAAGTACATGAATAGGTACTGCTTCAGTGGGAAGGTAACAGCGTTCCGTGCGCCCTTAGTGTCTAGTCTTTGGGGAGGGTGGGATACAAATCCAAAGAATAAATAAATAAATAGTCATGCTGGCCACATGACCACAGAGAAGTCTTCAGACAGTGCTGGCTCTTCAGCTTGGAAATGGAGATGAGCACCGCCTCGTATAGTTGGATTCGACTGGCTTTCAAGCAAGGGAAACCTTTACCTTTACCTTTTTTTTTTAGTGCAGTTGTAACCAGAATTACACTGTTCTAAGCTCATTGACCTTACTGGACTTTGACAGGTGTAACTCTGCTTACAATTGCCCTGGAACAACCGGCAAACTATGGCTGGGGTTGTGTGGTCTGAGTTATCAAAACCTTGGGCCACTACAACTGTTCTGCCTGCATGGCTCCAACCCTTCATCATGGCAAGTCAGATTTCTCTTTAAATTTACAAAAAATAATCAAAGAGGATTAAAAAAAAATCTGAAAACTAAAATCTCAGTTGACCCCCCACCAATGCTCCCTCTAAGCTGTGGGGTCTTGTGAGCAAAATTTCTACTTCGTGAGCTACTGGCATTAAAGTTGTGAGCAAACGATTTGGCTACTGCATATTTCTTTCAGAAATTCTGCATAGGACCTGACTGGGAAGTATAAACTTTACTAACGAACAATACACTCTTTATTGTTTGTGACACTCAGAGCACACCTAACTAAATTGGCCAGAACTTTTAAAGATAGCAAGCTGAAGAGGAGTGTTGTTTTATCTTGGTTTGTACTGTTGATCTGTGTCCCCATCTATTACTTCAGCACTTACAAAGCAATTTGAAACATCCCACTGATTACTCCAGTGATGATCATGTTTTCTGCCTCTGGATACAGATCGCTCCCTAGGAACCCAGCACCATATTGGAATACAGTCTGCTAAGCTGTACCCACAGGAAGTAGTGACACTGAACCTAATAGATTCGGAATGATGTATGCTGAGCACATATCCTCGGTGAGCTCCTGAAGAATCCACATCGCTCAATAGATCAATCATTATTCTATGTACAAAGTCATGTTTGTAAAGCTGTTTCAGAGTTCAATAATATACAAAATCACAGAATAAATACATCTTTAAACTAGGCTTGTGACAATGTTTGCCAAAAAAACAAAATGCCTCAGTGTATACATGAACAGTATATACCAGTCAATCTCCAGAGGAAATGACTACTTATTCTCTGTGAGTCATGTCCAGGGCTAATGTGAACTTTGCACTTAATGCAATCAACATTTGAACTCACTGGGATCAAATTGCTAATTTACACAGGATTCAAGCACCTCACTGCCTTATTCTTTTGTTTAAAGTTCAGACTGGACGCCATATCAACTTGTTTTGGCATCTGTGCAGTTTATGACATTCAGCCTGGCAGCTGTTCAAGTACAAGAACAAAATCCATGCAATATATTTTATTGAACCGACCAAATTAGCACAAAGCACTGTGCAAGCTTTTGAGTTCACCAGAATTCTCCATCAGACTTGATGTTACAAAATTTTAAAATATAGAAGGGTAGAAGGCAGAATCCTCCACCCATGATCTATCTTTTTACATTTTATAATTTCAAGTTCAAAAGCTTACACAGTGTTTGTGCTAAATTAGATGCTCCAATAAATTGAATTACATGGATTTGGTTCTCATTTGGGGGTTTTGCATGAACCAATATAACTTTACAACCTCTTCTATTCAAGTAGCTACTTCTACAAGCTTTTCTGCATAAGTTGCCCCATGTAACCCAGGATCATTATCAGGTGTGCCTTGGTAAATGAGCTATACTCTAACCTGTGATGCAGCAAATCAGAAGAGCTTATTATCATGATGCAGGACAAGAGTCATGCATTGCAGTTGCCTGTGGAATGCAGTTGCCTCTTCCAATAAACACAATGCCCATGAGGCAGTTTGAGAATGTATATGCACAAATTAATTCAGAATGTATATGCACAAATTATTTCAGAAAGGCAGTTTACTAGCCTTTCTCAGTAACGATCGCCATAACGGAAAGAAGAAAACTCATCATTTTAATTCATTAACTATGAAACATTAACATTTTGTGTATGTAAAGAATGTGGTGAACAGCAAGGAAAGTGGTAGCAGCTGTGGATGGGGGAAGCAATGAGAAACAGTATGAAAACCCTCATGTGCAATGGGGGGGAGTTGCTTGATTGCACAGATGTGAATGGTTCAAACACAAGTGAAGAGTTTGTTACAAGATCACAACAGGCAGAGGAGCTGCAAACTGAACCAGTGCATAATCAAGTATTCCTGGTTATGTCCAATTTCTGTACACAAACCTGACTGCAAAACAAAATCCATTACTTATTGTTGCCTGGCATGGCAATTTCCTGGTATTGATTTGGAATTCTCATTGAACATGAATGTGGAGTCCTAATTTTTCTTATCAGCAGGATGAGAACCAGTGGAATCCCATTTCCCTATTCTTCCATGGTTATTGTATGACCACCACACAGTTTTACAACTATCTACTGTAGGGTTGCCAGCCTCCAGGTGGGGCCTGGAGATCTCCTGCTTTTGCAACTGATCTCCACCTGACAGAGATTAACTCCCCTGGAGAAAATGGCTGCTTTGAAGGGCGGACTCTATGGCATTGCACCATGCTGAGGCCCCTTCCCAAACCCTGCTCTCTCCTGGATCCACCCTAGACTTGCCAGATTCCCAGTCCAGGGCTTCAACCCACCAGGGGCCAGTTGGCCGGTGGGGGAAGCCCCAACCCAAGCCCCGCCCACAAGTCCAGCCAACTCCGGGCACCCTTCTCCCTTCTCTCCTGAGAGATTTAAAGGCCCCTCCAGCTGATCTGTGACCGACCGATCAGGTGGAGAGCCATTTAAATCTTGCTGAGGGGAGGGAGAGGGGTGGTTTTGGCCGCATGCCTTAACTCCATGAGGTGATTTGCCACTTGGAATTCAGGTGCTGGGCTCCCACTGGCCAGAAGCATTTAAAGGATCCCTTTAAATGCTGGCCCCACAGCCACCCCTCTCCCTCCCCTCTGGCAAGATTTAAAGGGCCCTCCACCTGATTGGCGGGCCCTTTAAATCTCACAGGGTGAAAGAGAGAGGGGTGGCTGCATGTGGTCATTCTTGGGGGTTGGGCTTGGGGCAGGGACATCCCCCAACATGACATCATTGTGTTGGAGACAGCCTGCCCCCTCCAGGAATGCCTTAAAAATGCCTCTCCCAAAGACCTCCGCTGGGAACGAAGACTGACCTGGCAATCTTAATCCATCCCCAAAGTCTCCAGTTGTTTTCCAACCCAGACCTGGCAACCCTAATCTACTGTGCCCCTGAAAAGCCTAATTTTGCAGTTATGTAATCTTTTCATCTATTAGCAATTTTCTGGAGATTCAATAGCACAAATTAATGGTGTAGTAGCTAAAAGTGTAAGCTGGGAGCCTGGCATCCCCTCATTCAAAACTCACCTTAGCAATGAACTCATGAAGTAGCCTTAGAAAGCCACCATCTTTGAGGCTCATCTGTAATATGGAGTCAGTGATGCTAGTAATACTGACTCATATTACAAGATTATTGTAACAGTCACAAGGATAAAGCAAATGGAATGCTCCGAGCATTGTAAAGTGTGATATAAATAGTTTAATGTAGTGGTTAGAGTGGCAGAACAGGTGGAGAACTTGGGCAGACACTGGGATCATTTCCACACAAGTTCAAGCCTCCGCATCAATGTTCTTAAATAATCAAAGTTTGTAAAACTTTCTGCACAACGTTTTGCCTCCCCAGGAGCAGATCTGAATTTAGTGCCCCATTACCTGACATTTTCCAAATCTACTTTTTCCGCTATTTCTTCCCCTTCCAATCTGAACTCGCAGTCTTCCAGTGAGGAATTTCTGGCTTTGAATTTTGTTTCCCGCTGCCCTTTTGTGTCATCAGTTTTGTGCATTCACCTGCCATCCCACCCACCCCAAGGATGTCCCCTAAGCAATCCGCTAATTTTTAAAAAAGTGTAATGTTGATTGCGTTACGACATATATATTTTTTTCATTATAATATAGCAATGTTATAATATTGGGACAAAATGAGCAGCAAGGTTTCATGTAGCCTTCTCTGTGCAGTTACCCATTCATGAAGTTCCTTTCCTTGGGGGGGGGGGTTGGACACCACGTTCCCCTCCTCATTCTCTACCCCCTTCTATTCCCTTATAGCTCCTGGTGTTGTTGTTGTTCAGTCGCACAGTCGAGTCCGACTCTTCGCGACCCCATGGACCAGCTCCCGCCAGGCCCTCCTGTCTTCCGCCATCCTCTGAAGTTTGCTCAATTTCATGTTTGTTGCATCTATGACACTGTCTAACCATCTCATCCTTTGCTGTCCCCGTCTTCTTTGACCTTCAGTCTTTCCCAGCATCAGGGTCTTCTCCAGTGAGTGCTCCCTTCTCATTTGGTGGCCAAAGTATTTGAGCTTCAGTTTCATTATCTGGCTTTCCAGGGAACAGCCAGGGTTGATTTCTTTTAGGATTGACTGATTTGATCTTCTTGCAGTCCAAGGGACTCTCAAGAGTCTTCTCCAGCACCATAGTTCAAAAGAATCTATTCTTCGGCGCTTGGCCTTCCTTATAGTCCAACTCTCGCAGCCATACATGACTACTGGGAATACTATTGCTTTGACCATGCGGACTTTTGTTGGCAGGGTGATGTCTCTACTTTTTATCATGCTGTTTAGGTTCGCCATCACTTTCCTCCCAAGGAGCAGGGATCTTTTAATTTCATGGCTGCCATCACAGTCTGTGGTGATCTGGGATCCCAGGAACGTGAAGTCTGTCACTACTTCCACGACTTCCCTTTCTATTTGCCAAGGAGTGATGGGGCCGGATGCCATGATCTTAGTTTTTTTGATGTTGAGCTTCAAGCCCACTTTTGCGCTCTCCTCTTTTACCCTGAGCAAGAGGCTCTTAAGGTCCTCTTCACTTTCTGCCATTAGAGTGGTATCGTCTGCATATCTGAGGTTGTTGAACTTTTCCCCAGCAATCTTAATTCCCGCTTGTGATTCATCTAGGCCAGCATTTCGCATGATGTACTCTGCATATATATTAAATAAGCAAGGCGACAATATACATCCTTGTCGTACTCCTTTTCCTATGCTAAACCAATCAGTTGTCCCATATCTGGTTCTAACTGTCGCTTCTTGACCCTTATACAGGTTTCTCAAGAGACATGTGAGGTGGTCTGGTACTCCCATCTCTTTAAGGACCATATGCAAAAAGGAGGTTCCATTACTGACAAAGTACATGACTATTTATCACACTTCATAATTATTGAATAACGCTGTTATGAATTGGTGTATTCAGTTTGATGATCGCTAGCCATTTTCTTAGCTGGTCGCTAAGGAGGAGCGGGGGACTTTTGAAATGGCAGCAAACACAGTGTTCCCCACAATACATCCAGCCTTTCCCCCCACAATGTAATGATCTATTTATTTATTATTGCACATGCACAAAAAAGGAGGTTTTGTTGCTGATGAAGTACATGATGACACAGCCGCACTACCCCTTTTCAAAGGAAGTGTGGAACACATGAGGAGGGTCACATCTGAATTCAGGAAAAATTTCCCTGAAATAAATGCCCTTTTGCGGAAGGGGTGCCGCCAATGTTCCCTCAAAGCTCCACAGTGTTGCAAGCAAAAATTCTACCTCGTGAGTGAAAAAAAACTAGTAGCGTTAAAGTTGTGAGTGAATTTACATTTGACTTTTGTATACATTATTTTTAGAATATTATTTCCATAACCTTGTAAAAATCTCAGAATGAATTCTTTTAAAGTATATTTAAACTATATTTTAAGAATAATTTAAACATTATAAGAGAAAAAAGAATCAAAGTCAAATTTCATCGCACAAAATGATGTCCTCTACAGGGGTAGACCAGGTCTCCCCACCCCTTTCTACTATATTGGTAGACCTGGGCTTGGACCGTGATTTTGCACTGACCCTTACAAAACATATTAGCACTTAGGAGAGAAAAAACTCTTGCAGTCAACTTTGGTTGGGTTTTTGTTGTTGGTTTTTTTAGTGAAATATGACAACCAGCATTACAGGTCAAGTATAATAGAGGTGGAACAATCACTGTCAGAACCCTGCCTACCCTAACAAACAAGAAGTTGCTTAAGTGTTATCAACTTACCCAAACTACTTTATTTATACAAATATTTATATCCCACTTTTTCCTGTGACTCAAGGGAGTGTACAAATCATACTGAAAAGCATAATAAGGTGTGCAAAAAATCAGTGATTCTGGCTCAGTTATAACCTATGGGGAACACTATAGTCAATGAGCCCCATAGGCTAAAATGGAGAATTAATCTGGGGATATCTGGGGCTCCGGGGGGGGGGGGGGGGTGCGAATCTATGGGCCCCAGAAGGAGGCGCCCCAATCCTCCACTGTTTTCTAAGGAAGGGAAAAAATGTGAGTTGAAGCTAAAATCCTCTGAGCAGCCCTCCGAAATGTTGTGCGCCAGCACCTCCTAGCACAGCTTAGAGAGAACTGTGGGTACTCCAAAGTCAGAGCATCAGCTGAGGATTCAACTCACTGGGAAACAGTGGCAGCACTAATGTGTGGAAAACGTGTGGGTCTCAAATGCCTTGGAAGACATGGTGGAATAGGTTCTACAGGGCAGAGCAGGACTGTATTACCACAGGTGGTCAAAGGGGACCCCAAGTTCCTTATTCCACCAGCAGAAAAACTAGGTGGATCCCACTCATAATCTTTTCGGCACTCACTGGGGAAGTATATTTCTGACATGTGAGAAGTTTCATTTTGAGCCTGTCCTGCATACCTTGCTATTTTCAGAACAGACCCAGAACCTAGGTATTAGCCTAGTCTGTAAAGACTCCTGCCCTGATTGGAAACCATACTTCTGAGTTCTGACCTAGATTCTAGTTAGGGCATAAATCCAACCCATTTCTAAAACCAACAAAGCCATAATAAGGGCTTTGAAAATGGTCATATACGGTTGGCCTAAAATATTGCTATTGTTTTAAGAAAAAAAGCCTGTTGTTCCATGGTTATTAAGAGAAAAATGGTCACAGGATCCTAAACAATCTTTGAACCAACTGGCCTGTGTTGATCATTTCTAACCTTTTGTCCATTTCAGGAAGAAGAAAAATGTGTCTCCTTCTAAGATTCTTTCCTTCCTTTGAGAAATGTGTGTGCATCATTTGACCTCCATGAATAATTATCCTTGTCCTCAAACAACCAAGTTGTTGAACAATAATTGAGTGAATTCCTTTTCATGCATTTAAATAGATCTTGATGCTGATGCAATTTATGTATCTTCTCAGTGCTTAATCATCCAAATCATTGTACATACAGAAGGGATGCATCTAAGAACACCATTGCAATGTAAACCAATGTGATCTATCATCAGAGAATTTCCAGTCTCTTGCACCTGTAGTTTCATTTTATTGTGATAAATAGGATTTCCATAATCTAATATTGCTCCTGTATTTGGGATGGTAATACTTGCCAAGCTATGTTAGGCATGTGAAATTTGCAAAGAGACAGAAAACAAAGGCTTTAATATAGTGTGTGATCATGTACTTCTTATGGAGTATGCTGTTTATCATTTGTTTTAACAGTCTACTACCTGCTTCGTATCCCAGTCTTAAATCTCAAATGACTTTATCTGGCAGGAAGTCACTTTGGAACACCTTTTCACATCAAAGTGCTTGACATAAAGATACTATTGGATCTCACTGAATGAGAATCGGTCACTGGCATTTGATTATTGCAATGCAACATCCAAAGACAGAGGGTCCAAATAAGCCTATCTAAGGGCCAAAAACTGGATGAAACTTTGATACATCTATGTCAGCAAGAACCTTCCTACGGGTCATTACGATACTGTGCAGATCTATCAGTGTCAAGGGTGGTTCATTTTAATTGGTCCCCCCCCCCCTTACATGAGCCTAACTCTTTGTAGGGAATAGCCTAACTAACTAATGATCTTCTGAAATAGCTGAACTATTAGCAATCAGAATATTTGCACTGAACAGAAAACCAAATTGAGGTCCACCACATGTATGGGAACTAAGATGTTTTGGAAAGTCTCATAGGTATCAGGAGGTCATGATAAGTTATTTTTTTTAATAAATATTTGATATCAATCAATAAATATTATATGCAAAGTCTCAGAAATGAATGGAATAATGAGCTAAATTGCCTTGTTTTGCCAAAGCAATGTGATATGGCCCTAAAGTTTGTACCTGTTGTTTCTATGGAACTTAAGCTGCAAGTTATTCAGCAAAAAAATATGTTTAGGATCTTAGAGATACTTATACCTTTTACAGATACATCTGTACACTTGCCACCATTGTTGTTGTATTTTGTTATTTTTTTCTTTCTATTTGGGATATTTTTTATTATTATTATTTTTAAAAAATAAGAGATAAGGCGGCCTTGGAATGAAACTTAACATTCACAAGAACTAAGGACCTCGAGGAGCCTCCGTTCTGAATCCATCCCCAGCAATTCAGACAGGGAGACAATAAGGCAGTGGGAATACACTATGAGTCTCATGAACCTCACATTGAGCTGACTGGACTCCTGCTCAGAAGCCTCATTGGAGGAGTCCAAGAAGTCAGAAAGATTGTCTGGGAGACAACAGGGAACTCAGGAAGACCCCTGCATGGTCGATGCCCTTGGTCCATCTGATTTAGAGGCTGTCCCTGAGGAGCCTGCAGTTGGAGTTGCATCATCAGAACTTACCCCTAAGGAGCCTACATTTGGTGCGTCTCCATCACAATATCCCTCTGTCCATCCAGGTCCTGATGCAACTAAGTGCTGGCCCAGAACTTGGCCCGCAAGCCCACCAAGATCCACCTCCACCCAGCAGGAACAGCAGAGGCACCAGGTTGTTAGTGGAAGACGATCAGGTGATCTACATAAGGAAAGAAAATACAGCTAAAGGTATGTGGAATGCACTCCAGAAAGTGCATGAGTGTTCAAACCTGAACAGCAAGCTATATCTGATGTGTAAACTATATAAAATGAGATTTGGCAGAGAGCAAGATATGCATGTAAATGCCATGCTAGAAATTGTGGAACAGCTGTGTGGGCTTGGAGAAAAAATGAAAGACAATCAGATAGTGTCACTATTACTGTGCAGTCTTCAAGAGTCCTATGGTCCACTCATCAGTGCCCTTGAGACTAGACCAGAAGCAGATCTAACAATTGAATATGTTAACAGCAAATTTATGGATGAGTATAATCACAATCTAGAAGCATGTGAAAACACTGAAAAAACCAGAAACAGCTCTCAAGGTAAATGAGGTGATAAAGCATGTGACAGGAAACAGGGTGTGTTACTGCTGCAAAAAGGTCAGACATCTGAAGAAGAATCATTCAATCTGGAGAGCTGAAAAGAGAAAACAAATCACAGAATCATCCAAAGAAAAGGCCAAAAAAGGTGCAAGTGAATCTGTAGAGGAATAGTGGAATGGATGTCTAAAGGCTATGCAAAGCAACATATCAGATGTATAGTAGATTGATTCAGGCACCACAAGCCACATGACAAGCAACTAGGAATTCTTCGCAGATCTTGATCTCAGCAAAAAGGAGATGATCTTCCTTACAAATGGAAAAAGCATCACTGCAGAAGGAATTAGGTATGAATTCTTAAGCTGCAGTCACACACACTAAATAATCCACTTTCAATCCACTTTCAATGCACTTTCCAATTGGATTTTGCCACTTCATACAGTAAGTGTTAGTGCTTGTCCTCTGTTGCATTAGTGGCCTGCAGTCAGCGATTGCCTTTTTGCAAAATCCTATTGTGGTAAACTCCAAAGCGTGGATTGGATTATTTCCTGAACTCTGTCAACACTCCCAACAGTCCATTCTGACCCCATGATAGCTGGTTCCTAGCATTAAGGGATCCATATGGACAAAACTCCATATCACATAGGGATGACAGCCTCCAGGTGGGATCTGGGGATCCCCCAGAATTGCAGCTCATCTCCAGACTGGTGCAGACATCAGTTCCCCGATAGAAAATGAACACTTTGGAGAGTGGGGTTCTAAGACATTGTACCCCACTGAGGTTCCTGTCTTCCCTAGGCTCCATCCCCAAATCGTCAGGAGCTTCCCAACCTAGATCTGGCAACACTACGTTGGGAGGTGTCACGCAGAGCTCTGCTTGTGGAAGAGGGAAAGGTGACTGCCACACTAATCCTGCCAATCCTAGTCAAGTCCTAACCACTTTTATTTAATCAGACCTATTTAAATTGAACTTTTCCTGGCACAATGATATGAAGCAGGCAAAAATGCATGGGCCCTGAAGCAATCAGTTAATCACAGGGAGGGACAGGTAGGAAACTCTGAGCCAAAGGTGAGGCTGAAAGCAGTGGGAACCCTATAAACAGCCACCTCAACTCACCCCCCCCCCATTGCCTGTATTGCACAAGGTAGCCATTTACCCACCCACAGAATGCTGTTGATTTTCAGATCTTTTCAGGAGATGGCTAGCAAGTTTACCCAAGAATATTTTGGGTGGGAAATACTGGCCTCTCCATTGAAAGAGTGAATGTAATGCTGTATCTGCTGGAACTCTTTATGGCTGAGGATTTCCCTGGCCACACTGCTGTTAAGCACCATTAGAAAAGGTAGACTCTCTGTTTCCACCTGAAGATTCTACTGTGAAAAACCTTATTTCTGAAGTGTGTGTTGTCCAAATATTGACATTATTGAACCAGTTACAAGGCTTTTGAAATGTCAGAAAATACAGTCTACTTATAGAGTGTTTCAGAGAGAGAGAGAAAGGCTACAATATTTAAGTACATTTGAAGAGCTCTTACAGTTCTTTGTGGATGAATTCAAAGAATTTGAAGAGACTTCGAACATCTACCTATTCAGCTTGCTGTAGACAAGTATCTACTATTCAGTATGAAACTCAAAAGCACTATCCATTTGGAATCAAAGAAACCCAGAAAGGAAGGCAGAAGTGCTCACCACATGCCTTGTGTGATAACATTTCATTGAGTGGGCTTGATCCTATGTTATTTATTTTATTTTATTTATTTATTTATTGGATTTATATCCCGCCCTCCTCGAAGGCTCAGGGAGGCTAACAAAGAGGCACAAGTGCCAAAGTTAAAACAGATAAAAACAGAATAAGACAATACAATACAAAACACTGAAGTGTCAGTGCTCTAGATGTCACAGAATCAGTAGTTGCAAGATGGGGGTCTGGTAAAAGTTATTAATTCCAGGCCAACAGCGTACCTCCTAGCAGCACAACCATCTTCATCCAGGGACATCCAGGGACATCTCGGGCCCCATTTAATATCCGCACAATTGGTGGTCGAGGTGCGATAATGGGGAGTAGTGATGATGGAATAGTGGTGGTGGTGGCTCCTACTCAAAAGCCTGGTGGAAGAGCTCTGTCTTGCAGGCCCTGTGGAACTGCACAAGGTCCCACAGGTCCCAGATTTCCTCAGAGAGCTCGTTCTACCAGGTAGGAGCCACCACCAAAAACGCCCTGGCCCCGGTGACAGCAAATTTGATATTCCTGGGGCCTGGGATTACCAGGAGATTTTTACTCCCTGACTGTAGTGCCCTTGGGGGGACATGCGGGGAAAGGCAGTCCCTTAGGTAAGCCGGACCCTGGCCATATAGGGCTTTAAAGGTAAGAATCAGCACTTTGAAGCGGATCTGGTACGCCATTGGCAGCCAGTGCAGCTCTTTCAGCAAAGGTCGGATGTGCTCCCGCCTAGAGAGGCCCTTCAACAGCCTGGCTGCTGCATTCTGCACTAGCTGCAGCTTCCGGATTTGCAACAAAGGCAGCCCCATGTAGAGAGCATTACAGTAGTCTATCCTTGAGGTGACCGTCATGTGGATCACTGTGGCCAGGTCATCACGGTCAAGGAAAGCGACCAACTGCTGAGTCAGCCAAAGGTGGTAGAAGGCCGACCTTGCAGTGGCTGCCACCTGGGCCTCCATCGTTAAGGAGGAATCCAGGAGCACATCCAAACTCCTAACCTCCGACGCTGGCACCAGAGGCGCCCCATTGAAGGTCGGGAGAGGGAGCCCCAGCCCTGAACTGATCCGACTCAGACCCAGGACCTCCGTCTTTGCCGGGTTTAGTTTCAACCGGCTCAGATGAGCCAACCAGCCACAGCCTGTAAGGCTCGGTGAAGGTCATCCGGGGTGGAGTCCGACTGGCTGCCCAACATCAGATAGAGCTGGGTGTCATCTGCATATTGATGTTACTGGTGAGTTGTAGCTGACTGACAATGAGTACAATCCTTCACATTTTCTAGTTAGTGACTAAAGACATCGAAGGATTTATATGGTTGGCCAGATAAATCATTAGGCTAAATATCCAAGGTATGTGATCTCTCTTAGAAGGAGGAAGTAGAACATACCTTTCTTTCATCTTTCTGCCTAACTACCCCCTCTCACAAAGTCTGCCTCTCAGCTTCCAGTTTATTTCATACCCAACAGTTCTCTACCCCAGTGATTTCATAACTTGGTATACCCAGGAGCTGAGGCTGATGAAACGCGGGCTCAGATGACTAGAGAGACAGTGGTGGCATGTTCGCGATGAGGCTACAAGAGCATCCTACTGGACGTTTATGAGATCCTATGAGATGGCAGTCAAGACAGTAAAGAAGGAGTTCTACACAGCCACGATTGCGTCTGCTAGCTCACGCCCAGCCCAATTGTATAGAATGATTCGGTCCTTGACAGCTCTGCCACAGGGCAGGCAAAACGGTAGAAAATTGGATATAGGCTGTAAGGCTTTTGTGAGCTATTTTGCAGATAAAGTCTTGGTGCTCCTCCGCAACCTGCCAGCCACATTTGAGATAGTATGTGAACTCGAGGCCCCATGCACGTCTTCTGGTCCCATTCTGGATTATTTCGAACAACTCAGCCTTGAGGAAGTCGACAGATTGATCTCAACGGTACGTCCAACCACATGCAGCCTGGATCCATCAGTGATCCATGCTATGGTCACCTCGAGGTTGGACTACTGCAATGCTCCCTACAACTTCTGGGGCAACTCCAGAAGCTGCAGCTGGTGCAAAACACGGCGGCCAGGCTGTTGATGGGCCTCCCGATGTGGGAGCACATCCAACCTGTGCTAAAGGCATTGCACTGGCTGCCAATAGCATTCCGGATCCGCTTCAAGGTGTTGGTTTTGACCTTTAAAGCCCTATATGGTCACGGACCTGTCTACCTGAGGGATTTCCTTTCCCCGTATGTTCCCCAGAGAGCACTGAGATCTGGGACGCAACATCGCCTGACCCTTCCTGGCAGGGATCAGTTCCCCTGGAGAAAACAGTGGACTCTGTGGCAGTCAGGGCTTCAGAGCATGGAAGAGGCTGCAGGTGTGTGTGGGGGGAAATGGAAAGCTGAAAAGTGAGGGGGAAATAAAGGTAGGTTGATGATTGACTGGGAAGGAGATAAGGTTGCCAACTCCAGGTGGGAAATTCCTGGAGATTTGAGGGAACCTGGAGAGGGTGAGGTTTGGCAAGGGGTGGGACCTCAGACAGGTACGCCATAGACTCCACCCTCCCAACCAGCCATTCCCTCCTGGGGAACCACTGTTCCCAATCTCAGGCGAGGGGTGGAAATCACTCAGAATTACAACTGATCTCCAGGAGGGAGGGGGGAGGAGATGGAAAGCTGAAATCAGAGGGGCAGATAATGGCAGGTTGATGCTTGGCTGGGAAGGAGATAGGGTTGCCAAATCCAGGTTGGGAAATTCATGGAGATTTGAGGGGTGGAGCCTGGACAGGGTGAGGTTTGAGTAGGGGTGGGACCTCAGACAGGTACAATGCCATAAATTCCGCCCTCCAAACCAGCCATTCTCTCCTGGCTAACAATTGTTGCCAATCTCCAGGTGAGGGGTGGAGATCACTCAAAATTACAACTGCTCTTCAGGCAGCAGAGATCAGTTCCTCTGGAGAAAATGGTGGACTCGTTATACCCTGCTGAGGTCACCACAGCCCATGGTGGCTGGGGGCCCAAGGCCTTGGCACTCTCCCAGAGCCTCTTTCTAGAGCTTGTTGTATTTATTTCTACAATGGGCCTTATTCCTAGTATCTAATAAACATGGAGATGGGAAAGATATTACTTTTGGCAGAAAGAAATGAAGGAAAGACTTTGTTGAGAAAGGAAGGGCCAAATACATACATGGACATGCTTTTCTATTTTGGTATTTTTGCATGTGTGTGTGTGTATATGCCCAAATTTGTGTGTGCCTATGCCTGGAAGTCATAGAGACCTCTGGGGATTCCTACTTGGGCATTGAGGATGTTCAGAGAAGTGCCTTGATAGCCTGTCTCTGCCACCTGGCCCTGGTATTCTTTGGAGGTCTTCCATCCCAATACTTGCCAGGGTTGGCCCTGCTTATTTCCAAGATCTAACGAGATCGGGCTTGCCTGGTCTATCCAGGTAAGGGCTTACCTTATACTTTTCTGTTTGATAGTGGCAGCTTCTAATTACCTGTTGTTTGATATATGTTCTCAGACCTGGCCACAGACTAACTGTCATGCTGTCTGAGCTACATTGGAATGGATACGTTTGTGAAACACCTGTATATCATTTATAATTGTTTTACTAAACCTGAGGCCCTCACCTAGATAGCCCAAGATCTCCAAATACTATCTGATCTCAGAAGCTAAGCAGGATCGGCCCTGGTTTGTAAGTCCAAGACTGCTACGCAGAGGCAGGCATTGGCAAACCACCTCTGAATGTCATTTGTTCTGAAAAACTCACAGGGTTACCATAAGTTAGCTGTGACTTCATGGCAAAAGAAAAAGTCCTGAGGGCTGTTTATGAGACTCATTTTACATTGTTCAGTACAGTTTTCCTGCTATTGCAGCTGGGTTTTAATAGTTTATTATTGTTTAAAACTTGGGTGGTGTTTTACATTCTATGATGTTTTACTTTGTAAACTGCTTTGAGTGGATTCTTGGGAGAGGGAGCGTAGAAATTTTCTAAATAAGCAAATAAATAATACTTCGATGAGCCTTAAATAGGACATGCTTCTGAACAGCTACCCCAAATCTAAATTTGCCAGTCCTTGCCTGACAACCCCTGGGAGACTTGGGACGATGACTAATCTTAACAGTATCCAGTGATGTAATAACATCCTTTCCAGCCATGCAACTGGAAGTGACATCATTGTGTCACTGCACACTCTAGCATTCACTCAAAACTCTATGGTAAAGTTATGGTCTATGGTAAAGAATGCTATCGTGTCCAGTGATGTGGCGATGTCACTTCTACTTACACAACCAGAAATGATGTCATGACATTGTTGGACCCTGCTCTGCCCCCCATATTTCCCCCTACCACTCACGGGAGTTAGGGTGAGCAACAGGGGTGGTGGTGAGTGTTCACCACCCCTACCTTGCATATGGTGACTCTACACAAATCCTATGTATGCGTTCTTAGTTCTGATGAATCCATCATAAACAAGCAGGTCCTCTCTGTAACTAGAACAGAAAGCAGCTACAATTTAAACTAACAAACTTTTAATGCAAAAGTGCAAGTCATAATAACTGTTTTGTTTTCCTCGCTTTTCTTTCTCTGCATAGAAGAATGTACTTGTGCTGTAAATCATCCATTAATGCCGCCGTTTCTGTGTACAGTTCTTCTTATCTCAATGAATTTTTAATGAACAATTGAACAGAGGAATAAATTATCGGTTTTCCGCCAAAACCACCACTGTCTGACAGTTT
The DNA here is from genome assembly GCF_001447785.1 of Gekko japonicus. Lineage (NCBI taxonomy): Eukaryota > Metazoa > Chordata > Lepidosauria > Squamata > Gekkonidae > Gekko > Gekko japonicus. The sequence goes on from NW_015161444.1 coordinate 232,955, forward strand.
CTAATTGAACATAATGATTTTATTAGTGTATTTGACTAGAATTAAATCAAGGCTTGTTATTGTTAAAATAATTTCCTGTCTTTGATGGTTCTGCCTCTCCTTTCATACTCTATATCCCTGAAGGAGGAAAACAAATAGTAAAAAAAAATGGACTTACCTAGCATGGAGCATTCAATGGCTTATTCCTTCAAATTATGAATGCAGCACACCAATTGAACTTGACTGGGAGATATGAGCAGAATTTTCATCTTATGTGAAACAATGGGAAGACTTTCAATAGGCATGGTCTGATTGTATCTCTGTGAGAAGCTTTAGAAAACAACATTCACAAAATCCCTTCAAAGAAACATAACCCAGTATTTTTAAAATAATAAACCCATATTTTAAAACCATGTTATGTTGTTGTTGTTCAGTCGCACAGTCGAGTCCGACTCTTCACAACCCCATGGACCAGATCACGCCAAGCCTTTCAGTCTTCCGCCGTCCTCTGAAGTTTGTTCAACTTCATGTTCATTGCATCTATGACACTGTCTAACCATCTCATCTTTTGCCGTCCCCGTCCTCTCTGACCTTCAATCTTTCCCAGCATCAGGGTCTTCTCAGAAGGAATACCTTGCTGAATTACACCAAAAATTAGTCCATTCCAGCTCTTGATTTCTAAAGGTTCAGGCCAACAGAGTTATTGTTACAGTCAATGACCAGCACACTCAGTCAGCACACTCAGTCAGACCAGCACACCATAAAGGTGGCCAACTAGATACTTTCATTAAGCCCACAAAAAGAAGAGAGAAGAGACTGGATTTATACCCCACCCTTCACTACCCAAAGGAGTCTCAGAGCGGCTTACAAACTCCTTTCTCTTCCCTTCCCTACAACAGACAGGTAGGTGGGGCTGAGAGAGCTCTGAGAGAACTGCTCTTTTTCAAGAACTGCTGTGCCGGAACTATGGCTTGCCCAAGGTCATCCAGCAGGTGCAAGTGGATGAGTGGGGAATCAAACCCAGTTCTCCCAGATTAGAGTCTACGCACTTAACCACTACACCAAACTGTCTCTCCCACAAACTGGGTCTCCCACAAGGAGGGCATAGCAGATGGAATCCTTCTTGGTCAATAGTTTCCAATTTACAGTAGACTGTCTCTGAACATGGATGCTCCATTCTGCTCTAAGCATGACTAGTAATTTTTGAAAGATCTACTGTTTATTAGTTTTGCTCACTTTTGTTAAAACCACCTCTGCTGTGCTAGGTACAGGCATGGTTAGAGCCACAACCAAGAAGTGCTTCAATCAACAAAGTATTAAACTTATAGAGGACATTTTAAAGCATCATCAAAATTTGTCCGATTGTATTCAATGGCCAATATTGTAATTGCATCCCTCTAATCTTGGGCTGCACCCACATGTCACTGGATATAGTGCCATCATTTTTCGACAGCAGTAATTCACAAATGGGCTTGTCTCCACAGGAAAATCCATTGGAAATTATTGCTATACTGTAATGCTTGAGCAACAGCCAGTGACGTATAGATACATCCTTGATGAATGGGATAGTTTACTGGGGGGGGGGGCAGATATGCCTGTGGCAAAAAATCTTCATCAAGCAAAAATGGAACAACTGCAACAAAAATCTAATCCAAAAAAGCAGACAATTGCAGTGAAACAATGCCGTATATAAATACAAAAGTATTGAAGTGTAATGTAAAATGACTCCAAAATGTATTCCTGACCTTACGGATTCATCATCCCCCCCCCCCACCTGCCTTATGTACATTTCAAAAGCAGCAATAGTAAAAATGGTATACATATCGAAGTAAATGCAAAGTACCCCTTAATTTACAAATCAAAAATAAAAGACCAAACATGTTTTGACAATCATCTTCCTCAGTGGCAATAAAATAACTAGCAACATACCAGGATATGTGGGATCTTCTTCAATTCCCCAGGGCCTGCAAGATGGAGCTGTTCTACCAGGCCTTCGGCTGAGGCAGCAGGCACCCATATATGGCCTCCCTGAGGTTGCTGCAGGGCTCTTTTTGTAGCAGGTATTCATTTGCATATTAAGCGACACACACCCTAATGTAGCCAATCCTCCAAGAGCTTACAGTAGCTCCTGTAAGAAGAGCTTTGTAAGCTCTTGGAGGATTGGCTACATTAGGGGGTGTGGCCTAATATGCAAAGGAGTTCCTGCTACAAAAAGATCCCTGGCTGTCACCCACCCACTGATAATTGGCCATTACTTCATCTATACCAATGGGCCAGAATATTTTATAGCCAGCTGATTTTTGTTCTTAAGCTGTAACCACCGATTTCAATGTTTAGACCGTGTTTTAAATTTTAATTGTATTTATTATAATATGATGTTGCCTGCCCTGAGCCCATTTGCCGGATGCGCAGGATATAAATACAAATAACAAATAAAACATCACAAAAATTTTCAAAGAAGGCATGATTGTCAGGTTCAACAGCGTGCAAATCTCCACACATGTTTCCAGGGAATTGTTATGCTTTATTAGACTACAGGTCTGTTGCCATGATCTACAGGTATATTGTTAGGAATGACAGTCGGGGCTGATGCATCACTACATATACCATGATGTTGCAATTGGCTAAGCAAATGAAATCCAAGCGCGTGCGCGGGATTTCTCCCAGCGGGAGGTTACATAATGAACGAGAGACTCTCCGTGCACCATGAGAGCAGAAATATTCACACCAGCAGTGGAACACAAGCCCTCCCTCCTCCTCAAGGTTAGTCAGATAACTCAGTCTGTCAGCGCCAGTTCGCATGGTCTCATGAGCGCCTCCCTATCGCTGTTTACAGCAAGCGAGCCAAGCAAGCAAGCAAGCATGTGCACTCGTGCCACAGTCAGGAAAGAATGAACACAAGTGAAACATGGCAGCTAGCTGACAGTAATAAACAAAGGACTACTGCTGGTCTGTAAATGTGAAAACCTAAAAGAGATAGATAAGAAAATGTAAATACATGATGTATATCATTCTAGACTAAAAATAGCAAGCAAATAAAATCAATTACTTACCTCATTCCAAAAGCATAATATAATGTGAGCCATATTCTTCTAGAATTCGAAGGAGACCCTACATAAGGCTAGAAATATTGATAGGTCATTCTTGTTAAGACCTAAGTGTAAATCTAAGAGAACAAAGAGACTAGTTCAAGTTTATTAAAAACAGTCATAAGACCAGCAAAGACCAAAGTAGTACAACAAAATAGTACAACACAGAGTCTACAACAGCCTTCATTATTAAAATACCAAACCGGTCAATTCCATCATTAATGGCTCGAGTTACAATACTCGAGCCTAGAGACTAGTAATCCCTCTTACCTATGATGGTTTGTCCAGCAAGGTGAGGCAGACTATTTATAAATATTTGACATTTTTTGTCAGATATCCCAAGGCATAATCAAAAACCTCTGTTTGCCTTTAAACCTCTGCATGCAAAAAAGGGGGGGGATAGGGTGGTACATAGTATCTTCAGAACTACACCTTCAGAACCATTTTTAGCTTTAGAAGAAGAAAAACTGAGGGGTAACCTTCCCTGTGGACACTCTAGTGTTTGCCAGAATTGACTGAAGATTAATTCTTTTGAAAACTCTATGTGCATTAGGAAATCAAAAAAATCATGAATTGTAACACTATATGCAGTACAATATTGTTGTTGGTTTATGTTTGAAGGTATGAGTGCAAGACCAGTAAGAATGAGAATTTGGAACATAAAAGCTGCAGTGGAAGGGGCAAGACTTTAGCACCACTGGTGAAACAGTTTTCCGCTGCCAAACATACTGACAGGGAACTCCAATCTGGATAAGTGGGAAAGTGTCAACCTTGGGATTTTAGCTTCACTGACAACTCAAGAGGAGGGAAGCCTATGGCTCCTATGGGCTTGAATGAGGAGTTTTGAATGGTGGTTATTCTAGTAGCTTTATGGTACTATTGGTGGGTTTCATGCCTCATTAAGGTCACAACAGCCCTGCCTCAAGCTTGGCCTTGCTAGTTTGTTTGTTTGCTGTCAAGTCTCAGCCAATTTTTGGTGACCCCATATATGGGGTCCCGCCCACCCAGCGGTTCAAAAGCCCGTTAAAGGGTGAGTAGATGAATGGGAACCTACCCTTAGTAGGGTAGGGGCACCCCCCTCGTCCGAGGAGTGTGGTGTGTGGCGGCGGCAGCAGCAAAGGAACAACAACAATGGCGGCAACGGCGGCGGTGATGGCAGATCCTGGCGGCAGAGACGAGGCGGCGCGGCAGAACATCAAGAGCCAGTGGAGCGATCCCTGGTGGCCTGCGGAGTTCCAACAGAAAGCGGCCGGCGCGAGCAGCAGAAGGTGCGGATGACGTCATCTCCCGGCGCAGCAGAGCCTATCGGACGGAGCCAAGGCCGGGAGAGACGCACTCACACACCAAGACGGCTGCCTCGCTGGAGAAGAACTGCGCCGGAGAGAGGAGCGTCCTGCCGACCGAAGAAGCCAAGGAAGCCGAAGCCGGAGACCAGAAGGAAGAGCCGCCATCACCGGGGTGCTAGGTAGGCTGACCCAACCCCTGAGAATGTGCCCATAGTTAGGGATCCATAAAAGTGATTAGCACTACAAAGTTGTAAACCGCCCAGAGACCCCCATTGGGGGGGTTAGGGCGGTATATAAATTGAAGGTTAAATAAATAAAAAATAAAAAATAAATAGGGTTGTCAAGGCAAGCAAGCTCAGAGGTGGCTTGCCACTGTCTGCCTCTGTGTACTGACCAGAGCTGACCATGCCTAGCTTCTGAGAATGGACAAGAGCAGGCTAGCCTAGGCTATGCAGGTCAGGGCATTAGTAGTATAGGAATTGCCAAAATTAAGGAAAACTACTAGAGGTGAGTACAATGGAAATCTTCCATTCCATTCCATTCACAGTCCTTTTTTTAGAATCCAAGGCAGTGGTGCTGCTGAGGATGGTCTCTTGCGTATAGATTTCACATCATATGTTGAAGAGGAAGCTACCGAATTAGGCGTGAGAAATGCCAGCATACATACTTAGCCCCCTGTCTGTGCACTGGATTAACAAGAGATCATTTGTAACCATTTCTGCATGCTATTTTTAGAAACATTCTTCCCCTAATTTACCATCTGTGAGAATTTTATTTTTTCCCCAGTAAACACTTCTGAGAAATAATTAAAGTGTTAAGAGCCTGGGGGAGGGGGGGAACTGCTTGGTGAGCAAGCGCTCCCCTCCCCTCATCCGTGCGGTGTAAATGTGTTGCAGCAGCCAAAGGCAGTTTAATTAAAATGAATGCAGATTTAACAGCATGAAACACAATGGTGCTGAAAACACCAAAACACACAGTATTCTAGTATATTTGTTTTCAAAAGAAGGCCAGAAAGAGTTTAAGCTAGCAGACGCAGTTGACATCATATGGGGAAGGAAGAGAATGCCTGAGTTGGAAACAAGGGGTGGGCACAATGTGAGATCTATAAAACTGTGATGCTTTCTATGAGAAGTGCAAGAGGTTACTCCTCTCATCTTTGCTTACTAGTTATGTGAGTGTGCAGTGACAGCTCCAGTTCATGATGTGGTGATGTGGGAAGTGGGGAAGGGGGAGGAGAGACATTGAAATCTGAAATCCATCAAACTCTTACTTATCTGGATAGAGTTGAGCAGAAAAAAAAAGGTTTTGATATGGTGGGTGATGAGGTTGGCCATGATACATGGCACATTGCAAATGTGGTAATGCAAGGGCAGTATTACACACTGTTGGTGCTATGCTTATGCTACCAATAGACTGACCTGCCAGCTGCTCTTATCCGTGACATGGTAATGTAGAGAAGTTTGTCTTTATAGTTTTCTGGTGGTGAGATTATTTTCATCCAGAGTAGACAATAGGTTGGATACAACCAGTTTTTTGCCTGGTGGAAAAAGGAGGGTGGAGTCCCCTTGACCACCAAATGGGCCATGTTGGAGATCATGAGACCTTTGTGGACAAAAGACATGTAGGACAGGGGCTACAGTCAGGGCTGCCCCCAGCTTATTTTGCACCTTAGGCGAAGATCCCTTCTGGCACCCCACCCCCATGCGTCCACCAATTTTCAAGTTGGTGGGTGGGGGTGTATTACGTTGACAGATTAGGGCTTTAACACCCTTTGCTTTCACCTGGAGGAGCTCTTCCAAACGCACACACGAAAAGTCTTTAAGCCTGCCTGACTGCCTGGGGATGCGGGAGAAAACCGAGGAGGAGAGAATCAGTCCTTCCAGCACAAGTTTCTCAGTCATGTCATTTACATCCCCCCCCCCGAATAACTTGTTCCTTCTGCACAAGCACTTTTTAGAAGCCTGCACAAACCAACTGCTCTCTACTCACAATGAAGCATCTAGCCTGACCCAGCTGCTGCTGCCACTGCACTTTCCCTGCTGGGGCACCGCTTTTAGCATTGGAGGAGACCCCCCTTCCATCCCCCCCACCCCCTGGGCTCCTTGCTCTGTCCCCGCCAGCAGGAGAATCTCCGAGAGAGGAGGAGGAGGCACAGGGCAGGAGGCGGGGGGGGGACACACACACAGTGAAGGTGCCCCATGGGACCCGGTGCCCTTCCACAGGGCCTGTCGGGCTGTGATGTCCCACTGGGCATTCAGCGGAGGGAGGAGGAGGGCAGCAGCAGTGATGGGCCCCCTCCCCGGACCACGGGCTCCATGTTGGAGGCTGCGTGGGAGGCCCTGTGCAGCCCCTCATGCCGCCAGGAGTGTCGGGCCCTCGGCCTCCTCTCCGTGCCCCTGGCCTGGCCCGAGGGGGTGTAGATGCTGCTCTGTACCCTGCTGCCAAAGGGGAGCTGCCACACCCGCCCAGGAGATGGTCGTCAAAGGTGAGGCTGCTGCCCTGTCTGAGGGCCCCCCGGAAGCAGTTTGGTGCCCCTAAGGGCCGGCCTGCTCTAGGCGAACGCCTAGTTCACCTAGTGAGCAAGCCGGCCCTGGCTACAGTAAGAAGGAGGATAGGTCAAGATTGACTAAAATGCTGGCTGGATCCCACCCAATATTTAGTTTTGTATGTTATTTGTATGGTTGCTTTTGCACTCATTTGATAATTATAAAAACCTGTAGTCAAATTTGAGAGGTTCCCTTGAGAAAAGATACAACTGATACAGCAACTATACAGTTTGTGCATGTTTAAATAATTTATTACGTGGACATAGTGATGGCCACAGGCATAGTGGCTTTAAAATCAGATTAGACATATCAGTGGATTATAGGTCTGTGAGTAGCAGTGCTAGCTGGAAATATCAGGGATGGCTTTGGCTTCTATGTCTTGCTTTTTGGCCCTCCAGGACATAGGCTGGCCACTACATGAAACAGAATGTGGGACTAGATGGACCACTGGTCTAATCCAGCAAAGCTTTTCTTATGATGATCATTTTTTTAATGTTCAAACCCAAATTATCATGTTTAAATTGAATGTGATTGCAAACCTTTACTGGGGTCACACATGTTAGGTTCTAGTGACATAAGAATTTGAAATCTGAATACAATGCTGTCCTAAGTAGTGTTACACCCTTCTAAGCTGATCAATTTCAAAGGACTTAGAAGAGTGTTACAGGCAGGCAGGCAATGGAAAACCACTTCTGAACGTCTCTTGCCTTGAAAACCCTATGGGGCTGCGATAAGTCAGTTGTGACTTGATGGCACTTTCCACCACCTGAAAAGTGTAACTTTACTTAGTATGGCGCTGTTAGTGACTTTCTTGTGATTTTCTTCCTCTAGCCTAATGGGTCTCCCTCCAGCTTAAGTTGAATCTTTCACCAGAAAAAGAGCCACTGAAGTTGGAGAGAAGCCCTTGGGGTTGAGAAGGCTCTAAACTTTGCTGAGCTGGGTGGTAGGATGCACACCGTTATGTCAAGTGTACTAAGGGGATTAAAATAAATATTCAGCCTGTCAAAAGTGATAAGTATCCATTTAGCATATGTTTAAAAAAACAGATTCCCTGTATAACAGAAGAAAAAGAGATTGGATTTATACCCCGCTCTTCACTTATTTATTTATTTATTTATTTATTTATTTATTTATTTATTATTTCGATTTCTTATACCGCCCTAAGCCCCGTGGGGGTCTCTGGGCGGTTTACATTGGAGGTGCTAGCCACATGTTACTTTTCCTAACTACGGCCACATTCTACAAGGGGGTGGGACATCCTACCAGCACCCAGGTGGTGGCTGATCTTTTTCCGGCTTTGGCTCAGTCTGCTCCTGTCTTTCTTCTCCGGCGGGGCGTCTCCTTCGGTGCTTCAGGCAGGTAGCTTTCCACGGCACGCGAATCCGCTCTCCTTGGCCCCGGCTGTGTCCCTTCGGCTCCGCTGCGCATTCTTATGTCACTTGGAGTCTCAGAGTGGCTTACATACTCCTTTCCCTTCCTCTCCCCACAACAGACACCCTGTGAGGTAGGTGGGACTGAGAGAGATCTTTCGAGAACTGCTCTTTCAAGAACAGCTCAGACAAAACTATGGCTTGCCCAAGATCATCCAGCAGCTGCAAGTGGAGGAGTGGGGAATCAAACCCAGTTCTCCCAGATTAGAGTCCGCACATTTAGCAACTACACCAAAATGGTTCATTGTTGCCTTAGAGTACCTATACTGAACTTGTACTGAACATATACTGAATTTATACTGAACCAAGACATCAGTCCATCAAGATCAGTATTGCATACTCAGAATGACATTGGGTCTCCAGGGTCTCAGACAGAGATCTTTCACATCTTTATATTGGTGATTGCACCTGAGATTCCACCAGTAAGCCATAGCCCCAACCCATGATTTAGAGGGGGCAAAAAAGTATTAGTAGTTATGCTGTTCATACTATGTAATGTTCCTTCCAGGTTAAAATGATCCTTCAGAGAACTTCAAAATGGCACTGCATATGCTATTCAAGATTTTTTAAAATGAAACCTTGTGACTTACAGACATGGTCATTTTCCTTGCAAACATTGAAAAAATGATGAGAACCTTTTAAAAATGGGGGCTATTGAACACCAGTCACTGCTGTGTTCTTTCTATAATTATAATGGCTCCTCTACTTGTCTGTCTCTTGAATCACCAAGTTCTTATGTGCGGTTTGGGTGATACTGAAAGCCACAAGTGAGTAGTTCTTGGAACTGCATTCAGCATAAGCAGTATGTTTTTTCTAGAAATGTTGTAAATATTTTCCTATGTATAGGGCATGTCTTAATTACACAGCTATGCAAAAAACCAGAATGGCTGAGAAGACCCTTTCAGAAACATAATAAGGAATTTAAACATACACATACACAAATTATATAATTGCTGTATCAACTGTAACATATTCTAAAAGGGACCTCTTGGTTCTGTCCTCCTTAGGGTTTTTCTTTGGCTTTTGCCGAAGAATTTTCTTGTTTGTTTGCTTGCAGACAGTAACTGTGGCCCATCAGATTGTCACAGTTTAGATTTCCCTTAATATAAAGAATAGTTCTATCCGGTTCTAGTCTAGAATGTTGTTGCCTTTGCCTGGAAGGTTTCTGCTGCTCCTTTATTAGTCGTTTCATGAGCAGGGAAAAATTGTAATGCTGAGCCCAATGTTTGCAGGCAAACGTCTTTGGCATGAAAGAGGGTATTTGGGGGCAGAGGAGGCACTGTAATCTTTCCAGAGCTCCAAAGATTACCCTTTCATGCTTGGTATTCACACTCTCCTTTTTTTAAAGACAAAAATAAACATAAAAAGACAAACATTTATACAAGAGAGTTCATTATCAATTTCTATCTCTTTAACTACCTCATAATTAAACATTTCAGTTTCTATTTTTCTACCTTATAGCTAAGTAAAATATTTGCAAGCTTTCATCTTAAAATTACATAACTTTTTTTTATATTTGAGCACATACTAAGTATTCCAACTATAATTTTCTAAGCAATATCTTCATTTTTATCTTAACGTTTAAAATGACATTCTAATTATCCTTTCCACTAGTTTCTAAATATGTAAAACTTAATTTCAATATACTCAAGTTTAATCAATTACCATCTCATTCACCCTTTAACTGAGTATATTTATACTTCTTTAAGATTATGTAATTCTGTTAGTATATATTTCCAGCTGGGGATATACAAACTCACAAAAATCATACAGGGTTGTTGCTACCCTTTCCCCTATTTTTTAATATACTACATTTAATAATAGCATATCTAAAAATATAGTTCCAATTACTGTAACATTCTATTTGACATTTTCTCCTAAATACAGTTACAATTTAATAAGCAAGTATCAGTCTTAGTCAGTTATCATAACAAAGCCATTTTCTAACCTAAACTTTACTTTTTAAACCATTGAGTTTCCATTAAAACCTAATCTCATAAATGTCTTAAAACATAAAAGATGCACAAGTATATTTATACCATCTAGCGTCTAAGAAATTTGCTTATATATATATTTTTAATTGGCTTAACCTGTATAGGTAAAGGTAAAGGTTCCCTTGCTCGAAAGCCAGTCGAATCCGACTCTAGGGTTGCGGTGCTCATCTCCGTTTCAAAGCCGAAGAGCCAGCGCTGTCCGAAGACGTTTCCGTGGTCATGTGGCCGGCATGACTAAACACCAAGGCGCACGGAACGCTGTTACCTTCCCACCGAAGTGGTACCTATTTATCTACTTGCAATTTCTTGCTTTCGAACTGCTAGGTTGGCAGGAGCTGGAACTAGAGACAGGAGCTCACCCCGTCTTGCGGGACCCGGGTCTTGAACTGCTGAACTACTGACCTTCTACAGCCTGCAGTTCAGCGTCTTAACCACTTGAGCCACCGCAGATATACTTTATAGATATACTTTAATATCAAAAACATCATCCATATTAGCTGGCTTGGGTCAAAGTCCACATAAGATAGTTCCCTTTCCAGGTTTATTTATAAAGATTTAAGCCTCTTTTTTTCCCTCTTCTGAAACCTTCTTTTCATAAATGCTGTAAATCTATGTCTTTTATTTTTGTAACTGAACAAGCATATTTGTAGCAGGTTCCATCTGTTTCCAATTCTTGAGTAAGTTGGAGATTCCATATATTCTTCTGTCTTCTTTTTGCTGCCACCAGGAATTTAAGGATTTCCAAACCTCCTATCTGTTTCTCTTACTGGTAGGGTAACACAGGGTCTAGGCTTTTCAGGGATCTATGTGGTCCTGAGGAATGATTGAATTCAGTTCTGGGATAACTTAAACAAAAGATGATTTATTGAACTAAGAACAAAATAAGAGGTTGGTTATTATGTAATTGGCTGGGAATAAGGTTCTTGTAAATATATTTGTCAACTGTATCACACACACTGTCAGTTTGAGTCCTTAAGAGTCCACCCTGACAGGAATCTCTCACTTAGGCGACCACACGGTTTAATATCTTGGTAAATTTAACTTCTTTAAGAAGTTTCACTATTGAAGATATATGCTGCTCTCTCTCAGATACCACACAGAACTAACTGAACTCTCACTGACTGAACAACATCAACTACTTTTTTCTAACCGACTTTCATAACTAACTTTCAACTAACACACTGACACACCCACACAGATTCACTTCAAAAACTCCTCCCCTCTCTGTCATCCACCAATCACAGCACACTTAACTCTCAATCATTCTACTCTATCGTCACACTTCAACCAAGCATTTAAAGGCACACACACTCTTAAAACAAGGAATCCTTACAGAGCTTGTTGGTGCTCTCTGCACAAAATGTTTCATCTTCTTTTGATGTAAAAGTCATTTCATGGAATAAAATCTCTTGGCCAGGATTTTGATCAGTATCTTGAAGGGTTGAAGGCTGTAGTTCCTTTGTTTCAGTTTCCATTTTTGAAGGCTCATTTTCACTTTTATTAAATATCACTTCACAAGCCTCCTCGACCGCCACGACAACTGAGTTAAAAAAAGTGGCTTTAACACTCTTTTCCATGGCTTGTACGCTCATTTTAATGTAATAACAGAAGCCAGCTCAATCCGGTAAACCACCAATCTCCAGAGTTAATTTTCAATATTTCTCAATTGTAACCATAAGCAAGCATGTTTACCGTCCCAGGATCATTCAACAAAAGGTAGCTGCTTTACTGTTACAGTGGAGTCTGCGCAGAGTGGATTTCCAAATTCCAACAAGAAAGTTGATGTTATGGGAAACTGTTAGTCTGTTTTTCTTTAACAAATCTGTGTATAAATCCAGTAAGTGCCAAGAGTTTACTTGGGCCCCTGCCACACGAGGGAAGACGAGACGGCCAAAGTGCGGCTTTTAAAAAGCCGCACCTAAATAGGCACGCGGTGGCGGGATCATACAGATCCCCTGAGCCACTGTGCATTTGCTCCCCGGCACAATCAGATGCCGGGGAGACGGGGGAAAAGGCACGGGAGTCTGCAGAACTGCGCATGTCGGAGCATGCGCAGTTCGGCAAGGAGCCGGGGATGCGTCGGCGAAAGAACGCACCGGCGATCCCACAGCCAGCGTTGCTGCGGCCGTTTAAAAAGAACCACCTCGGTAGGTGGTTCTTTTTTGGTGCAGATCATAGCTGGAAGGGCCGGATCGGGGACGGACATGGTACGCTTCCCAGATGTTGTGGTGGGATCGCGCCCGTTTGCTCTGCCCCCGTTCCGTCCCTCTCACGGCCCTAATCCTCTCGTGTGGACAGGGCCTTGTTTAACTTTATATTCAAATCAAAATGGTATTAGAAGCTCAAACAACGTGCTCTTATTGCCCCAAGTTTTAATGCAGCGATTCTTTGTTGCTTTTGTTGACTCGTAGTAGCTGCTCCGTGGGAAGAGGGAGGGGGAAATTCCACCCTTCTTTCCATTCCCCTTTCTTTTAAGTTTAAAGGGGCATTTCCAAACAGTCATTAAATTCTTCAGTGTTACGTTAATGAGTACTCATGGTAGACGTCTTTATCAATCTTGAGGATAAGGTTCACTTTCTTTAAATTCGGCCAATCACATCTTGTAGCTCAATGGCTGCCAAAGAACAATCTTTCTCGGGTCTTTGGTTAGGGATGGTAGGAGATCTTCTCACACACCACTGTGCATGCAAGTTCCTAAAACAAGTCCCCTGCGATGAGCCCCCCTACGGGAAGGCTCATTGGGAATCAAGCACCCTAGATCCACAACTTAAGACCCGGAGATTCAGCGTTTCCCTGGGAACTCCCCGGGAGACATCTGATGGCTCCGACGCACCACAGACTGGTTCCCACACTCTCCTTGATCAGTTACTGTACTGTTGCCACAGCTGTTGGTTGTTTTTTTCTTTTAAAATTGCTGTTCTCTTCCTGCAACAATTGATGCTTACTTATAAACGGTTTGGTTATACGTTGTCATTGAGGTCAAATGAAACTAACAGAAAATAAGGGGATTTTCTTCATTTTATATATTTAAGAACTGTATATGCCACTTCTCCAGACACCTGTTGGAAGCATTTCATAAGCAAAACCAACACCATAAAATCATTAAGTCATTGGCATGAAACAAGAATAAGACAACCATAAAATAGTATTCAGGTTAGAAGATCATAGAACACCCCTCCAAAAAAAGAAAAGGGGGGGGAGTTAAAACCCCTAGCTAAAGACTAGATTATATATATATACATATATATATATGTATTGGCCTGGCATTTAAAAGACAAGAAGGTGATCCTCAGAGGAAAGGTCATTCCAAATGCAATATGCCCCCACTGAAAATTCCATGTCTCCAGTCATCATCTGGGAGGATACAGAGAACAGAGTTTGGGAGCCCTATCTTATTGTTGGGCTTGACAGAATGGGAAGAGCCAGTCCTTCAAATATTAATTTGAATTAAGTTTGTTTCTTCCAATGCATACAGACACAGGGCCAAATCACACAATACATGCTCCCACATGTATGATCAGAGACACGATCTTTATCAGGGGTTCAACTCATGCTCACTCAGTTCAGTCTCAAACTTTGTGTCAAAGTTATCAGCATGCTGAGATGGCATGTATGCATACATATACCCCCTGTTCAACCAGCAGTTAAGCTGGAGGACCATCTATCTTCTACACGGGTTGTTGTGTTTAAATGTTGTAACTCAAGAACAGGACTAAAATAAGTTATTTAAATAACTATAAAACACAGACTGTCTAACAAATGTGTTCCTCAGATGGTAAAAGGCTAGAATAGTAAACGTAACAGCAATGTGCAGACTTTCTCTCATGCTGTTTTGCTGTTCTTTAACTCTCCACAGGACTAGTCAGACAGGCAGATTCATGTGGCCCAGACAACATCTTTTGAGCAACCTACAAAAAATATGGACTAGTTTATCTGAGGCCAAGATTTTCAAACTGTTTTACTTTTAAACTGTTGGACTAAACACACAAAGACTCTTATTTTCAGAAACATGAAGTTCAGAACATTGCTCACATGTAGTAAGAATTATGAAAATTCTAGTTTTCCAGACTACTTCTTCGGTAGCATTCTGGGAAAAACTTTTCATTTCTGAGACCATGGCCCCTTCTGCACCCGTATTTGGCCTCAGTTTCTGAGCACATCCTATTCTTCCATTCTGTATTCCCTTCCACTTTCACTTCCAGTTTGTGTCAGGTCTTTCTCTTGTTTCTGCATTTGTTTTACAGGAATCTGCATTCAAACCAGTTCCAGCACACTGTTGCCCCACAGCTACCCGAACTCCTTTTGCTGTGATTATTTGTTCTCATCCACTTTCAAATTGCTAATCCTTTCTGAAGTAGAATTGTTTCTGCAGGTATTTAAGTGCTGCCCACTGCCCCTCCCCCGTTTCCACCTCTCTCTCTTTAGGCTGACACTCCATCCCTGTTCGGTTTTCTTCCCCTCTTTCTTCAAAGACAAAAGAGGATATGTCCTCCCTTTCAGGCAAACTTTTTAAAAGCCCAGAGAAGATAAGAAGGAATCAGTAAATATAAAGGACTAGGGGATTCCCTGCTCCCAAATCTGTATATCTTGTGTGTGTGGGCCTAGATTTTCCCCTCCCTTCCCTTTCTTTCTGCAGAATCGTGGAGGGAGGGAGGAGTTGAGTCTGCAGTTAAAAGTTTAGAAATATGTTTGCCTTTCTCTTCATCTTAGACAAAGTAGCTAGTTAGCTAAAAATATGTGGGTTTTGCTTGTAGATGCAGCATGCATACAGAATACACAAATGAATAGACCGGGGTGTGGGGGGGGGGGCAAGCCTTAAGGCTTGACTCCTCGCAATCTCTGGAACAAGCTGTCAGTGCAGAAAGGGCCCATCAGCCACAGCCAGTTTAGAGTGCACAGTACTGAACTAGATAAAGCAGAACCAACCTTCTTACACATCTTTGTGCTTCTCTCCTTATCTTCAGTCTAACACTGAATGAGTATGACTGTTTGCTCCCAGATCCCTAAGAAAGACTCACGGTGCAATCATATGTCATCTCTGACCAGTGTACCCTCTAAGCTGAGGTAGTGTGAGTTAGCTCGCAGTTTTTTAGCCTCTGGCTCACACACATTTTTGCCTTAGCTCAAGAAGGATAGCTCCAGGGCAAACTAATTTATGCAGTAGCCAAATTGCTCGCTCACAACTTTAATGCCAGTAGCTCACAAAGTAGAATTTTTGCACACAAGACTCCACAGCTTAGAGGGAGCATTGTCTGTGACTGCTACATTTAAAGGTCTTAGACTGGAATAACTCTAAATAGGAATGCACTGTCAGGCTCCCAACAGACATGCCAGGTCTCCTGTCAAAGCAGGAAACCTCCCAGCTGCAAGAACCTGGCTCTGGCTGCTCCTTGGTGGTCAGTAGAAGCAAAATGGGAGGGGGGGAATCAGTGTTGCACAGATAACATTACTTCTGGTTCAAACCTGGAAGTAACATCCCTGCCTCATTACGACACTCTAGGACAGTGATGGCGAACCTTTTAGAGACCGAGTGCCCAAACTGCGACCCAAAACCCACTTATTTATCGCAAAGTGCCAACACGGCAATTTAACCTGAATACTGAGGTTTTACTTTAGAAAAAACAACTCATACATTAACTTAAGATGATCCAAACAAAGTAAGGAAAGCAATCCCAAATGCTTTCATTTACTTAAAATTATTTGGCAGAGAATTCGACACTTTAATGATGGTCTAGGCTTGGCTGGGGTGATGGCACGCATGCCCACAGAGAGGGCTCTGAGTGCCACCTCTGGCACCCGTGCCATAGGTTCACCACCACTGCTCTAGGAGTTCTAGAACATCACGGCAATGCAGTGGTGTCACTTTTGAGTTCACCCTGTTAATGACATTGCAGCATTGATGGAATGCTGTTCACTGGGACGCCACAACCATCGATCTCCTCATTTCCCATAGGCTGCCAGCACTGGGCTGGCAACCCTACTTCCAGATAGGCTTAACTAAGGTTTACTGATTATTAAATATTACATCCCATATGACTATTATCTATTACATAATGCTAATGATTAACTTTTATATAACTAAACTTACTAACACTTCCTACCTCCTGTAAGATAGATCACCCAAAAGGTTATCCAGAAGGTTCCCCAGCACCACCATGGCTCAAAGCTTGGAGCAATAAGACAGCTGCCAGACCTTAGTCAGGGCCTAACCAATCTCACCAAGTCTAGGTCTATTTAGCAAAGCCTCCCTAATACACATAGTCTGTAGCAAGTGAAAACAAAACTTTTCCATCATTCAATTTAAAAAAGTCTTGTTTAGCCCCCAAAGGCAGCCAGCTCATACCACATTACATGGTGAAAGGCAGGATTGTCAAGGCAGATTCGCCAACAAATGCTGTTGGGGACTATTGCACAAGATTTGAATAGCCAGCCCCTTCTGCCCCACCAGTTGCAAAACTGTGGCCTGGACTTTGGTGTCCTATCAGAGTGCAATACAAAATTTTACATTTTCAATATCCACCTGCTTGCTCAATTCCAACTGGCTTTCACTGGAGATCCAAGGTTTTTCTTGCCACTGTAGCATTTCAAGCCCCTTCTTTTGTTTTATATAAAGTCCAAATTGCTGCACATAGTTTTAGAACTTGGTCAATTGAAAAGATTAAGATATAAATCCGTCTTGGTCAACACATTGAAGGAGCAGTTGCTGTAATCTCCTGTCCAGATGAAGTTGCTAAAAGGCTATCTTGGTCAAAGCTGCTACTTCAGGAGCTCAACACTAAGTAAATTATCAGAACAGATGGTGAATAAATGTCCTATATCAAAGGAGCGGGAATAATCCTAAATTTATCATCTGGTGGCTTTTCTCAATTACCTACCATTGCTGAATCTGCTTTACAGTGATGCTAATATCATCACAATTATCCATGCCTCTACTTAAATCAAATACAAAGCTAATACAAATTACTAACTTGGTCATAGAGTTTTGATCACGTAGTTGTTTGGCCATCTGTATTACTACAAATGACTTTTTTCCTACAACATATTTGGGTGTATACCAAACTGTAAGGCATCTCCACCTTTCCAATATGGTTTGATGGTCATCTGTGTTAGTGATCTGTTTGAAACGCACAAATAACTTGTAAATGCCTCTGTGGTCCACATCAGACACAAGTTGAATTATCCAGAGTTCTTTTGGAGCAGAATTTGCAGGTAATATAGGTTTATGTGGGTATTTAAGGGGCTATGAATTCTGAGGTACATAGGCAAACAATAACATAAAAGCAGAATGATTACCAAAATACTTTTTGAAAACTTTATGTAAGTCAGTTAATGAATTCATGGCAATTGATTACTCCTGATACTAGAGACGATATCTTTTTCTCCTGTTCCAGGATAGATTTTCTATTTCCGTTCTTCAATGATTATGACAAAGATTTCTAATATTAGCATCAAGCCAATGGTTTATGCAAACCATGCACTAGTGGGTCTGGCACAGGAAATGAAATTAATTACTTTTGCCAGTGGAAACTGGGGAACTGGTTACTTCAGAGGGCAGATGTGTATTAGTAATCTGTCACTGTATTAGTATTCCTTGTTATGTGCAAAAGATGTTCCCCTGAGTTGCAAAAATTCACAGCTAAAAGCTTCCTTAAAAACACAGTTGTCATCCTTAGCTTTTTCTCCATCATTCTTAGATTTAACAATACCAACAGTCTAAACCCCTTGATTTCAATTGACTCAAACAGGAGTAATTCTGCATGAGGTTGACCTGTAAATATTGTTTGCGATATCTGAAAGATTTCAATAACAGTGTCCATGAGTAGTTTTTTTAAAAATTTTCTTATAAGTTAATAACATTGAGATTATCTCTCCATATAAATAAAAGAGTTTTTGTGTTCCGCTTTCCTCAATGTTCCACACACTCCCATAGCCTTTGGCTCCCTCAGCTGCCACTCTGAAGGTTTGCCAATCCCCTGGCTGCATTGCCTCGGCCCCACTCACAGAGCCGGCAGCCAGCGTCTCGCCCTCAGTCTGGAGGGAGCCGGTGAAGGGGATGGAGGCTCTGCTGAGAGAGTAGCTACCCCTCTGTGGGGGAGAAGGAGGCAGACCTAGTGAGGTGGCAAGCAGGGGAAGCACTCTCCTTCGCTGCCCCTCATGGCCCCTCTCCCTCAGCCGCAAGGCCGGTGCTTCGTCAGGGTGATAGCTCAGCGGGCTGCACCACAGAGAAGGGTGCCCAGCACCTTTCAAAGGCTCCCCTGCCTTCCTTCAGCAGCGGCAGTAGCGCCAGGGAGGGTTTGGCCTAGAGGAAATGAGCTGCAGCTCCTAGAAAACTGGACTCTCTCCTGAGGAAGGCACTTCTTTTGGCTCCTGTGTGGGACTAACTGTGACTAACTGTCCCCTCAGTGGCTGTTGGTAGGAAACCAGGCTCTGTCAGTAAAAGGCCCTTTACACACCTATTTTGGCCTTTGGGAGAAAAAAATCATTGGGGTCAGTATTGATAGGGTTGCCAACTCTAGGTGGGAAATTCCTGGAGATTTGAGGATGGAGTGTGGAGAGGGTGAGGTTTGAGGAGGGGTGGGACCTCAGACAGGTACAATGCCATAGACTCCACCCTCCAAGCCAGCCATTCCCTCCTGGGGAACCATTGTTGCCAATCTCTAGGTGGAGGCTGGAGATCACTCAGAATTACAACTGCTCTCTAGTGGGGGGGGGAGGAGATGGACAGCTGAAGCCAGGGGGCAGATAATGGTAGGTTGACGGTTGGCTGGAGGAAGATAGGGTTGCCAAATACAGGTTGGGAAATTCCTGGAGATTTGAGGGGTGCAGCTTGGAAAGGGTGAGGTTTGAGGAGGGGTGGGATCTCAGACAGGTACAATGCCATAGACTTCACCCTCCAAACCAGCCATTCCCTCATGGGGAACCATTGTTGTCAGTCTCTAGGGGAGGGATGGAGATCACGCAGAATTACAACTGCTCTTCAGATGGCAGAAATCAGTTCCCTTGGAGAAAAGAGTGGACTCTGTGTCATTATACCCTGCTGAGGTCGCCACAGCAAATTGAACTCCATAAGGACCCGAGTCTAGCTCACCACTAGACTTGCTGTCCTCTTCTTTTTTCCCATCCTCTGGTCTTCCCAACTGACCCTTAGGAATTCTCGAGCTTTCGGAACAGAGTCAATCTTTTCTTTTTTGTCCTTAATCTTGAAAGTGACGCATTCTGGAAATAGCCATTTATATCCAATTGAATTTGTCTGAAGAAAAAGCACGAGCTCTTTGTACTTCTTTCTCCGTTGTCTCATGTCAAATGGAATATCCTTTAGCGTTCTGATAGTATTCTCCCCCACTTTCAGGGGTACTCCAGAGACCACTTTCAGGTTTGCGTCCCTCACATGCCTCTTCGAGAATCTTATGACCATTTCCCCAGGCAGATTTTTTTATATATATAATCTGAATATGATCTATAGACCACATCCATGTCATTCAGTAATGCATCCGCCTTCATTTCTGTCACTGGGCCTAATAATTCACTCATTACTTCTATGAGATTCTCTCCCTTGTTCTCTGGCATGCCCTGGAAGCACAGAAT
Source organism: Gekko japonicus (assembly GCF_001447785.1). Classification (NCBI taxonomy): domain Eukaryota; kingdom Metazoa; phylum Chordata; class Lepidosauria; order Squamata; family Gekkonidae; genus Gekko; species Gekko japonicus. The sequence goes on from NW_015161444.1 coordinate 252,864, forward strand.
CATGTTGGCCTTTTCCATTTGCACTTGCAACAGTTGATCTTCCATGAAGGTTTGTTTCCTTTCCAGCTTTTGCACTTTTTTCTTCACCTTTTGAGTTGTTGCAGCCACTTCCTTCCCCTTCTCAGTATCTTGCTTCATTATTTGTAGCATATCATTTATCTGGGTTTGTTGAGCAGTAATACTTTGAGTCACAATGGACATCTGCTCCTTGAAGTTATTCAGCTGTTCCAACAGAGGATGCATGTATTCTGCTATAGACTTTGCCAGCTCACTGGTAACTTCCGGTTTAGGGCTCTCCGGTTTCACTTTCAAAAGTTTTTCTTTGTCCTTCTTCCCCACCATCTTTATCATTTGTTTACTTTCACATTTTTTTTTTAAGTCTCTGAATGTGCACTTCACCACTTAAATTCGCTTTGGTAAGTACTTCTAGACAGTTTCCTTTGCATTTTCTTCCGCTCCCCCCCCTCTATCGCTCAAAAATTCATTTGCATAAGAGGCGTCCCTCCCACGCTTGCTTTTCTCTGTTCAGTATAGTGGGGTGGGGAGCCATCTTTTCCCCTTTAAAACGCTTCCAAACTGACTCACATTCATAATTGGTCATTCGACCTTGCTTTCAGCTTCATTTCTGATGCTCGATCTCCCACGCTTGCCCCGGTCAGCGTCACTAAATCACATTCAGTCTCACAGCATGGAGAACCGTCAGAACGAAGAGGTGCCTCAATTCTCTGGCATTCTGCCCTCGAAGACGCAACCTCTTAGAAGTTCCATGGCCAGAGTCCCTTCCCCAGGTCTCTGGGGGGGTAAGCGAGCCTGCACACCCCCTCCTTTGGCTGGAGCGCAGCCTCACCCCTGGGAGGTCCAGGACGTGAGTCTGCTAGTGTGCCGCCATAGACCGGAAGTCCCTTCCCCTAAACATTCACTGGGGTTGCCAGTCTCCCTTTGGGCCCTGGAGATCTCCCAGAAATCACCATATTCCCCAGACACAACACATCATTTCCCCTACAGAAAATTTCCCAGCTATTACAACTGAGCTCTAGATTACCAAGATCAGTTCTCCTGGAGACAATGGCTGCTTTTGCCAGTGGACTCTATGGCATTATACCCTGCTGCGGTCCCTCCTCTCCCCTCCCCAAACCCTTCCCTCTCCAGGCTCTACCCCTCAAATCTACTGGTAATTCCCCACCCAGAGTTGGCTACCCTGTAACTGGCTATGGAACTGCTTTCCAGACTCTTGGAACCCAGAAAATATTGTATAGGATGAGGTGTTTTTCTACCTTAGCTGCCACTGTATAGTCCCAAATCAACATAAGTAAGGGGTGGAGGGAACCATACCTGTTACCATGCAGCTCTCCTCCCATACTACCCACTTGGGGCAGCAAAATGACTTGAGACAGCCCTGCCTTACAGATAAGCAGAAGGAAATAAAGATGGCTTGCCTCCCTCTTTTTCCCCTTTCCCTTGGCTACCCCACCAGCCACAGCCAGGACACTCACCTGGAGCTTCTTTCTAGAGCTCTTTGTATTTCTTCCCACAACAGGCCTTACTCTTAGTGTGTGTGTGTGTGTGTGTGTGATATTTTCATTAGTGTTTTTGAGAGGTTTTTACTTTTCCAAAAAATGGCACCAAGATACTTTAATTATTGCTGTTTGGTGGTGTATTTTTAAAAAGATTGAGAAAGGTGTGTAGATGCATTTTATTTAATTTTAATGTGTAAGGTAAACAAGAGAGGTTCTTATTTATTTTATTTATTTATTATTTACATTTCTATCCCGCCCTCCCCGGAGGCTTAGGGCGGCTAACAAGGCGTATCGCCAAACAAACAATAACACAGTACAAAATATTAAAAATATATTCCAGTTAAAACACATTTGGTGCTCCTCTCAGCCAGTTCCAACATTACAGTTTCTAAAAGCAAGATGACCTAAACGTCCCGTTCTCCCCCATGATGCAGTGATTATGGGGTGTTGATGGTACGTGCCCACATCTTGATGTCCATATATAAGGCATTGATGTTACACTGGTGCGTTGATGGTACACTGGTGGTGGCGGCTCCTATTCAAAAGCCTGGCGGAAGAGCTCCATCTTGCAGGCTCTGCGGAACTGTACTAGGTCCCGCAGAGCCCTGATCTCCTCTGGGAGCTCATTCCACCAGATAGGAGCCGCCACCGAGAACGCCCTATTCCTGGTCATGGTAAGTCTGATGGACTTACCAGTAGATGTTGATTCCCCGACCGAAGTGCCCTTGGGGGAACATGTAGGGTAAGGCAGTCCCTTAGGTAGGCTGATCCCTGACCATATAGGGCTTTAAAGGTAATGACCAGCACTTTGAAGCAAACCCGGTACGCTATTGGCAACTAGTGCAGCGCTTTCAGCACAGGCCGGATGTGATCTCGTCTAGGAAGATCCATCAACAGCCTGGCTGCAGCATTCTGCACTAGTTGCAGCTTCCGAATTTGCGACAAAGGCAGCCCCATGTAGAGAGCGTTGCAGTAGTCTAGCCTCGAGGTGACCGTTGCATGGATCACTGTGGCCAAGTCATTCCGGTCGAGGAAGGAAACCAACTGCCGCGCCAGCCGAAGATGGTAAAATGCTGACTTGGCAGTGGCAGCTACCTGGGCCTCCATTGTTAGTGAGGAGTCCAGGAGCACCCCCAAACTCCTAACCTCTGACTATGGCACCAGTGGCGCCCCGTCGAAGGTCGGGAGAGGGAGCCCCAACCCCGAACCAATCCGGCTCAGCCCCAGGACCTCCCTCTTTGCCGGGTTTAATTTCAGCCGACTCAGTCTGAGCCACCCAGCCACGGCCTGTAATGCCCGATGAAGGTCATCGGGAGTGGAATCCGACCGGCCGCCCAACATCAGATATAGCTGGGTGTCATCAGCATATTGATTACACCCCAGGCCACAACTCCGGGCAATCTGGGCAAGGGGGCGCATGTAGATGTTAAACAACATCGGAGACAGCACTGCCCCCTGAGGTATGCCACATTCAAGGGGCCACCTCTGGGACTGCTGATCCCCTATCACCACCCTTTGTCCCCGACCTTGGAGAAAAGAGACCAGCCATTGAAGGGCAAGCCCCTGAATCCCCACGTCAGCGAGGCGGTGGGCCAGCAACTGATGGTCGACCGTATCAAAAGCGGCTGACAGATCTAACAACAACAGTCCCGCCACACCGCCTCGATTCAAATGCCTACGGAGGTCATCAGTCAGTGCGACCAGAACAGTCTCCACCCCATGACCCGGATGAAACCCGGACTGGTGAGGATCGAGGACAGAAGTGTCATCCAGAAATGCCTGCAGTTGTGTTGCCACCGCTCTCTCTATCAATTTGCCCAAATAGGGCAAATTAGACACCGGCCGATAGTTGGCCAATTCGGCCGGGTCTAAAGATGGCTTTTTTAGGAGAGGGTGGACCATCGCTTCCTTGAGTGCCCTGGGGAATTGTCCCTCCAAGAGAGACTTGTTAATAATCTCCCGCAGGGAACCTTGAAACCCCTCACGGCCCATTTTAATGAGCCAAGAGGGGCACGGATCAAGGTCGCATGTGGTTGGGCGTACTACCGCAAGCAATCTGTCAACTTCTTCCAGGCTGAGTGGGCAGAAACTTACTAAACCCGGCTCCAAAGACATGCAAGGGGCCTCAAGTTCGCTCACTCTATCAATTGTAGTGGGGAGGGCACGGCGGAGCGCTGAGACTTTCTCTGCAAAATAGCTCGCAAATGCCTCGCAGCCGATATCCAATTCCCTCACATTTTGCCTGCCCTGTGGCAGAGTTGTCAATGACCAAATTGTACTAAATAATTGTGCCGGGCGTGAGCTAGCAGATGCAATCCTGGCCGCAAAGAACTCCCTCTTTGCGGCCTTGACTGCCATCTCATAGGCTTTCATAAACGTCCTATAAGATGCTCTTGATGCCTCGTCGCGAGCACAACGCCACCGTCTCTCTAGTCGTCTCAGTTCTTGCTTCAGCTGGCGCAACTCCTGGATATACCAGGGCGCCCGCCTAACGCAAGTCCAGAGAGGACGCCTGGGAGCAATCTCGTCGATGGCCGCGGAGAGCCGGTCATGCCAGTCCTCCACTAGCTCATCCAGCGAGCTGCCAGGAGGCTTCGCTTCCTGCAACACCATCTGAAGCCGCATAGGGTCCATTAGGCCTCGCGGGTGAGCAAAAATCCGCTCGCCGCCTAAGCAGGGTCGGGGTGGCACATTCAGACGGGCCTTCAAAGCCTGGTGGTACGACCATGGTACCGCTGTTGCGGTAATCCGGTCCACCATTGCCCCCGCCGCAAAGATCAAGTTGAGCGTATGACCGGCCCGATGTGTGGGGGCCGTGATGACCTAAGAGAGCCCCAGTGCCGCCATGGACGACACCAGGTCCGCAGCCCGGCTGGAGGTCGCGTCATCGGCATGGATGTTGAAATCCCCCACGACTAGCAGCCTAGGGTGCTCCAACGCCCAGCCTAATACAGCCTCCAGCAGGGACGACAGGCTATTGGCCGGTGTGCTAGGTGGTTGGTACACCACCCAAATAGCCAAACTCTCCTCAACCTCCAGCATCGCTCCAACACACTCTATGCCCGCGATCTCCATGGCCGGGAGCGCCCTGAAGGAGAAAGCCTCCCGAATGAAAATAGCCACTCCTCCCCCCGCCCCTTCGTCCGTAATTGGTGAAGGACCGAGAAACAAGGTAGAGCAAGCTGGGCCAGGGCTACTGTTTTCCCCTCCCTGACCCAGGTCTCGGTCATGCATGCCAGGTCAGCTTGTTGTTCCATTACAAAGTCCCGAAGGACAGCAGCTTTGTTGTTAATCGACCTGGCATTGCACAACACCAATGACGGAGAGGGGTTCTCCATCGCAGCCCCACTGCCAGTCACCCTTGGGATGGGTCTCAGGCTGGAAGGGTGCCGAGCCATTCTATTTCTCCGCAACCTTCCCTTGCAGCACTGCCTAGACCCACCACTATACTTACCCCACCCCAAGAGCATCGGAATCTCATGACCAGGTATTTCCATCACTGGGCGATCTCTGCAACGCTTCAGATCGCCCACGACTTGCAACTTGGGCAAATGAACAGGGATAAACACAATTTCTCTCTTCAGCAATACAACCCCTAACTACTCCTCTGCTAGACGGTATTACAGTGCTACACATATACAAAATTCAACACATTTCCCTGATCAAGGTCCGCACTAAGCCGCACGGCCACAAGTCGACAGTGAACATAACATAACTTCCCATACCCAGTTCCCTGACAACTACTAAGCTCATTCCCATTGCAGCACTCAACCTTCTAAAAACAGACAAACCACAATCACTCCACATCTGACACCACACTTACACCCTTATTGCTGATCTAGTCTAAAACTTCACTTTGCATCTGCAGCTAATCCAGGCACGAGCTGTCTCCACCCCCAGCAGGCAATCCCAATCCTGCCACTGGGGGGCCTCCGCTTGTTTGCTCCAAATTCTCCGTTTCAGGAGGTTTGATGATCAGTCGATGATCTCTGCCCAGAGATCTGGGCCACGTCCTCAGCCAACAAAGGCCAACAGCCCCAGCCTGCCCAGCCAGGAAAATGGGCCCACAAAAGGTAGAGACCCCATTTGTCCCTCTCTCTATTGTCCCCAAGACCGCCCCACCACTCCCGTGGCGCCAGCCATCGATCTCTTGATGGAAATTCGTCCCAAACTCCAGGCACCAGGTCCAAGCGCCTCCGGTTCCTCCCGCACACGATCTTTCCAGCGTCGCCCTGGAGGAACCTGTGCCGACCCGTCTGGCCCTCCTCTCAGGCCCACTGCCTCAGTCTCACCACATGCAGCCTGCTGGGCGTTGCCCCTCTGGGCTCTCAGTTTGTGCTCTCGGCATCCCCACAGCATCGGCATAAGCCACAGTAACAACGAAGCGGGCACGCCCCGAGTCCCCCCGTCCTGGGCTTCCCCAATGGTATTCAGCTCCCTTGTCAGCCTGCTCCCCATCGGGACGTCACCGTTGTTTACTCTCCCCTGGGCACCGTCACCTCCACACAAACTCCACCAGGTGCTGTCGCCTCGGTGGACGGGGGGGAAGGGGAGCGTTCCTTCCAGCCTCGGTGGGCAGGGGGGAAGGGGAGCGTTCCTTCCAGCCTCGGTGGGCGGGGGAGAAGGGGAGCATTCCTTCCAGCCTCGGTGGGCAGGGGGGGAAGGGGAGCGTTCCTTCCAGCCTCGGTGGGCAAGGGGAAGGAAGGGGAATGTTCCTTCTTAGCTGCGTCGCCTCGGTGGGCAGGGGAGGGGAAAGAAGCTTTCCTGTCAGCCTCGCCGGCGTCACCGACCTCACCCCACCAATCTCCACCACTCCACCCGCTCCGTCCGCTCGTTCTCAGGGTCGTTCTCCGGGTCGTTCTCCAACTCATTATAAGTAGCAAACTTACGGACAGCATGCACTCGATACTGCATCTGCAAAGTTCAGTACTCCCCATTCTTTTGGGCGTCAAAAACACAATCTAAAGCTAGGTTAAAACTAAGTTAAAACCAGCTGGCGTAGCTCGAGCACCTGAGCTCCCCTTCCGGGCGCCATCTTGCCCCTTCATTGTTATTTTAAGGAAGAGGTGGCCATGTGTGCTCCTGTGCATGACAGAGGCTTAAAAACAACAACATCAACAACAAACACATCCCCTTGGAAAAAGTCTTGGTTCACCATAGGCCCTATTGTGTTCCATGCGACAAAGTAAAGGGCCTACAAACTGGAACACAATTAAAAGGAGGCAGTCTGTTTTGTGCCCTGGCCTGAATGGCCCAGGATGGACCAGTCTCATCAGATATTTGAAGCTAAGTAGGGTTGCCCCTGTTCAGTACTTGGATGGGAGACCACCAAGGAAGTCCAGGGTTGGCACACAGAGGCAGGCAATAGCAAATTGCTTCTACCCATCTCTTGCCTTGAAAACCCTATGAGGGCACCATAAGTCAGCTGTGATTTGATAACACTTTTTACTCACACATTTTGCTTCTCATTGTAGATGTCTGGATCATCCAAGGAAAGAAACAGGTCTGCCATCCAAATACTGGCCAGGGCCAACCCTGCTTAGATTCCAAGACCTGATGAGATCAGGCTAGCTTGGCTGTCCAGGTCAGGCCCTGAGCTGGATAGAGAACTAAAATTCTGTATAGTCATCTAGTGTGATACTATGCACATTTACTCACAAGTACATTCTACTGAATATAAAAAGAAGTCTGCAGGATCAGAGCAATGGTCCATCTTTTTCACTATCCTGTTTCACACAGTGGCAGACAGTTGCCCAGAAGGGACAACAAACAGGGAATAGAGACCAAGGCCTTCCGTTGATGTTGCCTCCAAGCATTACTCATAGATAGGAACTCTCAGGCTGGAGCAAGTGATGCACTGTATTCTTGGTGCTTGGGGGGGGCAACAGTGGGAGGGCTTCTAGTGTCCTGGCCCCACTGCTGGACCTCCTGAGAGCACCTGGTATTTTTAGCCACTGTGTGACAGAGTGTTGGACTGAATGGTCCATTGGCCTGATCCAACATTGGCTTCTCTTATGTTCTTATGCTGCCTCTGAATATGGAGGTTTCCTTAGACAGCACAGCTAGTAGATATTGATGGGCCTCTCCTCCATGTATCTGTCCAATCCTCTTTTAAAGCCATATGTTCATGTTGCCATAACTACATCCATTGGCAGTGAGTTACACAATTTAATTACTTGTTTAAAAGAGAGTTATTTCCTTCTGATTGAATGGGACTCACTCCCCAGAAGCATTCTCAGAGTTGCCGCTGAATACTTAAAATTAAACTGGAAAAAATGCCAAGCATCTTGGTGTCCTGTTGTCCAATATTCTAAAATTAGATATTGGCATCTGGAGAAAGTAATAATTTTGTATCATTGTGAAGGACTTGCTCACAACCCGCAAAACGATTCTAATACCAATTTTAAGAGTTCCAAAAATAGTCTTTCCTTAATTTAAGGGGAAATATGCACTTTGGTAAATGCACCATATACCAAAAATAATAATACATTTTACCGAAACCTATACATACTCTCCAATGCATACTCTCTTCCAGTTTTTAAAATATAAAATGGCAAAAACTCTACAGAATTAAAATTTATCCCCCCAAAAGTGTATTTGCAGCAGAAATCAGTAAGTGATGCCTATAATTTTATTCTGAAGCCTCTTCTGTAACCCCTCATTAATTGCTAAATTGCTCTTTTGGCAAAGTTTGGAAAATAAAACCATGCTATAAGCACTCTTGCTGCATGCCAAGAACAAATTAATGGCAGCAATTACCAAGCTACAGCAGATTTCCATAGAGTTAGAAATTAGGTGGGCAGGTCAGAAGTTAAACACAATATCTGAGCTACATAACATAAGGGAGTCCATTACAGCCTTGCTTTTGAAAATACCTGCACCAGGTGTGGTGGGTCTGTGTTCTAATGCAGAGACATTTAAGTGTTAGAGAAGGAATAGTTCACAGCAAGTTTCAAAGCCCTGCTTGGCAAATGGTCAAGATAAAATTTCAAAAGATACAGAATATTTATTGCCTTTAATTTGTAAGGCAACACAGTAACCAGATATTGAGGAACTGCTCCTTGTTTCTAAACAGTGTATTTGTTGACTTTTAAAAAGGGGTACACAGAGAGGCAAAGGCTTCCTTAAGCCAAAAAAGAAAGGTGGGGTATAAATATTGAAATAAATAAATATATAAATGGAGACAAACTTCTCTAGGGCCCCATGAGTGTAACAGCTCCTATTGTATTGGCTCATACTGACTAAGCTTAGTGGACAAACAAGACTGCTCTCACCCATCCTTTCAACCTTCAGGACAGCAGCTTAGATGGCAAACAGGACATCCTTTTGCCCACCCACTGAATCAGAATTCATGGTTATGAATGAGTTGATCATTATTAAATATTACACATTAAACTATATGTATTTATTATGTTGTTATTTCATGTACTTAAATAGGTCATGTTATCTTTTGACAGCATTGGGGAGGGTGCAGGAGAAGGACCCAAGACTATACTTTGCCCTGAGTCTAAATTACCTCTGTGTGGCCATGGTTTTGTATGTAATAAAGGCCATGTTTCCTTGAACAGATACATCAAAAGTAATACTTAAAGATGGATGAGAAAGATTCCAAGGGCAGAGCTGCACAGCTTTAGAAACATGGTACCTCTGCCACATGTCAAGTTCTTCCCTTTTCTAATGTATGCAGCTATGATCTAGAATTGTGGGATCGGATCTCCATTGTGGGATCCAAAGCTGTGGAGCAGGGGCAGACAAATACTCACTCAAATAACATCAAGATATACATAAAATCTGATACAGAGCTGATGGTTTGGGCAGCAGCTTTGTGCTTATTATTGTGTAGTTTCATAGGCTGCAATCGTATTCATATATATTTGGAGTGTATGCAGCTTACTTCAGTGCACCAAATATGAGGACATTTTTGCAAGCCCAGGAGAAGCGGTACAATGTACAGAGTGCCCAGCAGTACCAGTGGAATCACAGAGTGCCTCGTAGAACCCAGCACAAAGTCACAAATTTAAGCAAGGGGAGTGGTATTTTGCAAGTCCTGTGCAAGAAAATGGGATGTGAGCATAAAGGAATGCAGGGGGAAGGAACCCCTCTTGAAACTGACATGATTAGGTTGAAAGTGGAAACATTCTTTCCAAGACTGGAGAATTCTGCCCCCACCCCGTTGCTGTGAAGTTTGGTAAACATTTTGTTTGAGTGGAGACAGTCTGTCTGGAAATGTATCCACTCACAAACCTCCATGAACTGCTTGAAAGTTTGTGGAAAGTTTGTGCTGGTTGACCTGCCACACACTTCAGTTCACAAGCCATGAACTGGCCAAAATTAATCTCAAACTTTAGTTCATGAACCTGTTCATGCCCATCCCTAGTGGTGGCAGCTACAAGCACAGACAGCTTCAAGAGGGGACTGGATAAACCAATGGAGCAGAGGGCCATCAGTGGCTATTAGCCACAAGGTATAGAAAGAACACTATGTCTGGGGTAGTGATTCTTGATGCTTGAGGGGCAACAATGAGAGTGCTTCTGGAGTTCTGGTCCTGCTGGTAGAATTCCTAAAGGCACCTGGGTTTTGACCACTTTGTGACACAAAATGTTGGACTGGATGGGCTACTGGCCTGATTCACTATGTCTTCTCTTATGTTCTAACTCGTGATGGGAAAAACATTGGCAGGGAAAGTGTAATCAAATATCACTCATCATATGGACATTATTACTTCTTTTTGGCCCATGCAGATGTTTATAATTTCACTTTTGGTGATTTAAAAAAATCTAACCATTTTTATGAGTACGATTTCCTCCATTTGGCTGCCCATCAGAATTTCCTTTGTAAACCTCTACTTTCACCCCTTCTGAACTTTGTCACAATAATTTGCAATGGAATATATTTTGGCTGGCAAGGTACACATTTTTTTTTCCATGGCATATGATCCACATTGGCATGGGTATTTTAATTTTCAGCAAAAAGTAAAATAAATGTTTCTACCTTTGCATGCTATTTTCCTCCCCCCCAAGAAAAATCATATTTAAAAATATTATTTGATGAACAATTTAAAGTTCTGTAATTGCAGGTTGAATATTGTGGATTTATTTACTGGAGAGGCCCAGATTATTTCCCAGTCAGTGTCACCCTACTGCTGGTTTAGATCTTCTTCCCACCGGAGTTGGTGGTTTGCCTTCACTCGGTTTTCTGCCAGTAGTATGACTTTATAAATTTTGGACAGTGTTCCTTTTGGCGATGATGGATAGCTCTTAATGACTTTCTCTAGAGGTGTTAGGTCTCTCTGGAATGTGCCGAGGCTCGCTAGATGTTCCATTAGATTTTTTAGTTGAAGGTATTGGTGCCAATGAGTTTGCACGCTTATGTGCTGGTCAAAGTATTGTTTGTCCTTGATTTTCCCTTGCTGTACTAAATCAAATGGTCGACTGAGATTTGCATCTGTCCATGAATCAAATGCATTGGGGATCATACCAGGGGGGAACCATGTTTGATGTGAGTATGTCGACAGTTGTGAGATCCCAGAGGAGAGAAGCTTTTTTTGAAGATCCCAAGTTTTAATTGCCGTTCTTAAAAGCATATTATGCCCAATATTCCTTGATCTTAGGGTAGGTTTCACCCAGAAAATTTCTTGTAGACTATAGGGAGCCAAGTAAGATTCTTCTGTCTTCATCCATGGTGTTTGATATTCCCGATGACTCCCACACAACTGAACAAAATCAACAGCAATAATCTCAGCATGTTGGAAGAGATGCGGGCAGGCTGGGTCATACCTCCACTGCTGGTGGAGTTGCCCGGAGATACATCATTTCTGGAACGAGGTACAGCTTCGTGTTAATGAGATCACCTCGCAAAGAATGTCCTGCACACCAAAAATCATGTTGTTAAATAAATGGGACGATTCCATCAAGGTCGAAGTGAGGGTCCTTACGCCAATATTACTTGCAACAGCCAGGTTAACAATAGCCGCCGCTTGGAAATCTCCCACCCCACCAACGCTTTCGGTATGGCATGACAAGCTCTGGGAACAGTTTGTCATGACCAAAATAGCAGATTTAGGCCAAAGGTCTCTGCCATCAAATATCACACCACACACAAAGTTCTCAAGGCTATGGGCACCAGTTATAAAATATATGACAGAGCATGAAATACTTCCCACAAATCCCAGTTATCACAGGTGGTTGTTCCTGTAAAATGCCACAAACCCCAATCCTCAAATTAGCATATCAGAAACGTTTGGTCTCTATCACACTAAACCTTAACATGGCGCACTAAGACTCATGAGGTCCACTAAAGTAACCACAGGGTAATATACTAACATAGAGTTAACATAGCAAGAATAGTTAATAGCCAGGACTGTCATGTTATACTTATAAATTGTACTTTTCCAATGTTTCCAATTATTTTCTTGTTGTAATCTATATCTCCCTGTTATGGCTATGTTTTATTGAGCTTTGTGCATTGTAAAAGAGTACAAAATAAAATATTAAAAGTAAAAAAAAATTATTTGATAATAGAAATAATTGCTTTTGTCAATACAAACCATAGAAAATGTTGAGCTATATTACGTGATTCTTAAAAGTGGGACTTTATGACTTCTGAATGATTATCTACCAAATCCGTGGTTCTAGAACTTTAATACCCATAATGTCTTTTTGCCACTTACTTCTGTCTTCAACTAGCACTCTGTAGCACAATAGAGCCTGATGTTCCTGATATCATTGCTTTATAGATTGTGTGATCCCTTCCCCTCTGTTTAAAGCAGGGGTGTTGAACTCATCTGTTATGAGGGCCAGATCTGACATAAATGAGACCTTGTTTTGCCGGGCCATGTGTGTCGTAAAATGTAATGCCAGGTAGCAGAGATACAAACTTTATAAAGGACACAAAGGTTTTTTTTTACTTAAAATAAAAACATGCTTAAAACATTAGAACTCTTGGAATATTTTGTTTTTTTAACAATATCTGATAACTGACACCTCTTGCTCTGAATTAATGCATCAAAATGTCTGTGCTGTTGCAATCTTGAGTATGCTGTTCAGGTGTGTATCTGTAAGCTGCAAACCTATGATGATGCAGCAGCGGCAGAACTGGAAGCAGCAGCAGAAGACAGCCAGTGTCACTGTGGGCCTGATAGAAGCCCTCCGAGGGCCTGATCTGGCCACCAGGCCGCATGTTTGACACCCCTGGTTTAAAGGACAGTTGCTTTTCTTTGATTATATTAGTTTCTGCAGGGGACTAGCACCTTGAGGTCACCAAAAAATAGCAGAGCACAATTCGAGTCCACTAGCACTTTAAGACCAACAAGATTTCTAGGGTACAAGCTTTCAACAATCAAAGCTCCCTTTATCAACAAATACAGTAAGTTACTAGCACTTCACCTATTATTTTCCCCTTCAGATGCAAGAAACTGCTTATGCACATAACATCCTGCCCCCCCAAAACCCAGGTTTTTACAAGTTTAAAATAAACCAGATTTTGCCACCCAAGCCAGAAATAACGAGGCAGACACAAGTGATGGGTTTAACTACAGGGCCACTTTATTAACTGACAACTTTAGCTGGAATCAACGGCAAGGGCAACACAGCATGCGGTATGGTCAAGGCCAGAGGTCGAAGACCCCTCCCTTACCTCTTCAATAGGGCGAGCACCCTGCCCCGGGTGGGAGCCCACTACAGGGGCTCCGACCCGGCCGGCTAGCCATGGCAGGACAACCCTGTAGCCCCATCCCCCAAACCGCAAGGTTCAAAGAGAGGACCTAAACAGGGCCGTCCCGAAGGCGGTCCGTTTTCCCCGCCCCATGCCGCAAGGCACAAAGACTGTACTCACAGGACCCCTTATGACCTAAACAGGGCCGTCCCAAAAGCAGTCCGTTTTCCCCGCCCCATGCCGCAAGGCACAAAGACTGTACTCACAGGACCCCTTAAACCCCAAATGATGGGTGTCATCTGGTGCTCACCGGACCGCAATCTGTATACCGCATAGCATCCTGCCTAAACAAAAGTGACTGACCTGGCTAACACAGCTCCCCCCTTAAACACCTGCATCACTGCCACAGTGCAGGGTAGGCAAAAACACCCCCTCCAAGTGCCAAACAGGAAGGGGTGAAAAATTCCTACCCGGCTCCAAAAACTGGCAACCAGCAAACGCCTGCACTACTAACAGGGCGGGAGGGTG
>NW_015161444.1:266753-266950 GCF_001447785.1 Gekko japonicus
GCGCTGAGCTGCCCGACAAAGCAGCGCCAACAGAGTAAAACTTTTTTCCTATCCTGCCAGCCAATCCACCGGTGGCTTACTCTCGGCATGCTGAGCCGCTTACAAGCTGGCCTCAGAGTAACTCGGTCTTCCTCTCCAGCCAGCAGAAAAACCTGTAAGAAAAACAGTTAGCTGGGAAAAGTCACTCTCTGAGGCAC
>NW_015161444.1:272410-301881 GCF_001447785.1 Gekko japonicus
AGGCCCGCACCAAGCGGCGCCCCACCCCAGCGGAGGCACGCGGCCGCGCCGCCGCGCACCACCCACGAACCTAGACAGCTGGCCCCGAGGGCTAGTTGGGCCCGCGTCCACCGCCGCGGTCTGAAACCGCTGCCGCGCCCCACTCCAGCAGGGGCACGCGGCCCACCAAAGCCCCGCAAAGACAACGTCCAGACCAAAGGCCCACCGGGCTCGCGCCTGCCGCTGTGCCCAGGCCTGCCGCCGCAACTACCCCGAGGCCCGCACCAAACGGCGCCCCACTCCAGCCAGCCACAGCAGGACCTCCGCTCATGCCAGCAGGCCTCCAGCTCCTCCGGTCTCTGCCCCGACGAGGAGCCCAGCCATGCGGTTCCCGCTCCGCTGGCTGAGCAACGCAGCCGCACCCAAGCTCGGCCGACGAACAGCGCGGGACTGCTGTGGAGGAGAGGCGGAGCCTGGCTTTAAGCCTACATGCTCCGCCCCCTCCAAAGTCCCGTATGTGCCGCTTTTTGGCGCCAAACCTCTCTGCCTCTTCTGGCTGGGAGGCAAAGGCGCTTCCCCAGCCCGATGGCCGGAACGGCCGCGGGCTGTTAAATCGTGTTTCTGTGGAAGGAAGAGGATGTAAGTGGTCTGTGCACAAAAAAAGGATAATGCCATGAGGAAATACAAAAAATAAAATAAAAAATGTTGCATTATTTGGGTGGTTGAAATGTGGAAAATCCATAGTGTGGATTGGAAGCAGCCCAGGTCTAAACTGTATACTTACCATGTTCCTGGCTGACAAGAGTATTTGCCACAAGAATTGATCATTTGAAAAATTAATCAGCATTGTGTGGCATAAAGGATTTAAAAAAAAAAAAAAAAACTTCCCCCAGAGCTCAGAAGTTATTGCAAGCTTTCTAAAGGAAGTTGTGTACAGTATTTTGAAAGGTGAGGCATAGACACAGATGGGCTAGATAGTGTCTATTCTAATAAGGACTTTATTGCCAGCCAATCCTGAAAGTCTCCTTGACTTATATTACACCAGCCTGATACCCATGCTTCGCTATGGTATTTAAGTTCCGTAAATCCAGTTATAATACTGATGATGTGAAATCTGAAATGTAACATTTGTTGTAGGAATTCTAATGGAGAAGATTGTAGTGTAAAAAATGAAGTAAGACATACGTACTTCCCCACCACCACTGAAGGACCTCTCTGTAGACCACATTGGTGGTTCTGCCCTCAGGTGCTAGGATCACCAGGCTGCTTGGTGAGCTCACTCTGGAGCAGGCCACATAGAACTGTCCACATGAGAAGCAGTTGTAGTGGTTAAGTGTGCAGACTCTAATCTGGGAGAACCGGGTTTGATTCCCCACTCCTCCACTTGCACCTGCTGATGTGACCTTGGGTCAGTCACAAGCTCTGGCACAGCTGTCCTTGAAAAAGAGCAGTTTGTGTCAGAGTTCTCTCAGCCCCACCCACCTCACAGGGTGTCTGTTGTGGGGAGGGGAAGGGAGAGGAGTTTGTAAGCCGCTCTGAGACTCCAAGTGAAGGGCGGGGTATAAATCCAATCTCTTCTTCTTCTTCTTATGTCAAACTCCTGCCACCTTCCACGAAACCGATGGCCTCTCTACTTGTGTTCCTGGATTATTTTGCTCATATGGAGACTGTGTTGTTCTGAGCACCTCAGTACTATGGGCAAATGTCTTTGCCACATTCCTAAATTGCCTCCTCCTTGTAGCATTGTTGGATCTGTCTTGACATTTGCCAGGAGCTTTCTTGGGGGCAGTAAGAGGTGAGAGGAGTGAGGGGGAGTTGATGTCAGGGAGTGGTAATGTGGTGGATATTTCTTCAGGCTCATGAGGGAGGCATGCATTGAAATGGCTTCTAGAAAGGTCCTTTACTGACTTAAAAGGCTCCCCCCCTCGAAGCGGAGAGGAGGGAGGAGGGAACTTTCCCCCCCCACCCCCCGGGAGTGACTGTTTTTTTTTCCAAAGCGGACAGAGGGGGTGATGCAGGGATTGCATTAAACATACCTTCTGGTAACAGAGCGAAGTTCTGGGAATTCTCCTACGAACTGTATTCCAAACTTCCAAAGAGTAAACAAAAAGAAAATATGGCGATGAGAAAGTTTACAGAGAAACTACCCAAGAAGACAGGCAGTCCCTCCAGCTCTGGAGCTGCTGCCAATCAACCTGATACTGACCTTGCACACCATCTGTTGGCAGAACTGCAAAAAATAAATAAAAAACTAGACTCTGTTGAAGATGCTCTGGGCTTACAGCAAAAAAAGATAACAGAGGTAGCTGAGAAGATGGATGATACTGTAAAGAAATGCCTTCAATCAGCTGAAGATGTACAGATTGTTAAGAAGAAAGTCCAAAAAGTAGAAAAGCATCAAGAAAGGCAAGACAGTAAGCTGCTTATGCTTCAAATGGAAAAATCCAATCTTGTTCTCTGCTTCCAGGGGCTGAGAGAGGAAGATGGAGAGAGCCTTAGAGACATACTAGCAACTGCTCTTGCACCACTGGTTGGCATTGAAGCAGATAAACTAAAAGAAGAGATGGATTTGGCCTATCGGGAAAAACAAGGAAAAACAAGTTGCCAGCTGAAGTGGTGGTGAAATTCTCAAAACAACGTCTCAGGGATCAAATTTTAAAGTCTACATCAGCAACACCCCTGAAAATCGGGGATCAACAAATTAGAATTCTGAAAGATGTTCCATTTGAAATCAGAATGAAAAGAAAAGAATACAAAGGACTGACCACCTTCTTACAAAAAAGACAAATAAATTACAAATGGCTGATTCCAGAAGGACTGGTTTTCAAGTTTAATGATAAGAGAGAGAAGATTGACTCCATCTTCAAGGCTCAAGACTTTTTGAAAAAGCACACCAGCAAAGAAGAAGGTGCAGAACTGGCAAAGTGGATGTCGACGTTAAGCGTAGAAGACAGCAGCTCGGAAGGGGAGGCCAAGGACGAGGAAGAAGGAGGAGCGTCGGGTTCAAAGTATAACCTGAGAGAGAAAAGTGGAAGGAACTATAAAACTTAAAAACTGTCATCTTTCTCTTTTTAGGGGACTTTATTCTGGAAGAATAAATTGGCAGATGCCAGAAGGATAATACTAACACACTAATTGCCTTGGTTAACACTACTGGAAGAAAAGAAGAAGCTTCGGTGTAGAAGAAAATTGTGGACTCTCTGATTTGATTATAAAAAGATTTAACAGATTAACAGATTACTAATACCACTCACTCTTTTCTTTGTCCCTCTTTATACCCTCCCCTATTTCCAATTATCAGCGAAATATCTCCCCTTTTTAGGGGAGCGAATAAATCGTATTAAATAAAAAAAAGAAAAAAGAAAAAAAAGAAAGGTCCTTTACTATGTCCCCATGAACATTCATTAACTCAACTGCCATGCTGGCTTTTTAAAAAAAATATCTGTTCAGGAGTCTTGAATTGCTGATTTCTGTAACTGTCCTCAACTGTCTGCAGTCACTTCTAACTGTGTTTTTACCTCAGAACTTTGAGATCCACAGCTGAGCAATCAGAGGGAGGTGTGTGCAAGCAGACAGGTTTTACCTCAGAACTCTGAGCTACACAGTTGACCAATTTTTTTGAGGGGGGGGAGAGAAGGCAGCAGCCTGCCAGATGCATGGAAAACAATTTGGGGAACACATTTTGCCCCTTTTTTTACCCCCCTTAGGGGTTGTGTGTCTTAGAAATCTATTTGTGGGGGGTTAATGTCATGGTAGGAATGCACTCCCCTTATTTTGGTTTTCTTGGTGCAGGGGTATGGCCTGCACATTGAATTGGGGGGAGGGCATACCCCCCCCTTTTTTTACAAAAATGCTTCTCATCTGTGTTACATTTAAGAAGTGGGACATAACTATGTATTCAAAACACCATCTGAGCAATCAGATATTAAGCAAGTTCATATGAACCAATTTTCTAAAACCCACATTGTGAGAAGTTAAATAACCTAGTAAAGGAAACCACTTTTCTACAAATTAGGGGTATATTTCCATAGTGGGTGGGAGTGTGGCTAAAGCCATTGGTGAGGCTGGGCCAGCAACATCGTTAAGGTGATCTTGCTGGGGTGGTGTCCCTGATGGATTAAAGTACCCTGGCCTTGTTCCTACACCTGACAAACACCCGCCTGTGTAGTGTAAGGGGGGACTGTGTTTAAAGGCATCGGGGATGCTGGGCCAGTAGCAGCCCTAAGGCAATCCTGCTGAGCAAACCTCCCCGATGGCTGTAAGCATCCCACCTGTCCAGTGTAGGAGGGGGAGAGGAGTATTAGAAGCCACTGTGGAGGCAGGGCTGGCAGGATCCCTGGGGCAGGCTCCCTGATGGCTTTAAACACCCTGCACCCACTGCTGCACCTGACAGACAGCTGCCTGTCAGGTGTAGGAGGTGGGGTGAGTGTATTGGTAGCCATCGGGGAGGCTGGGCTAGCAGCATTGCTGCACCTTAAAGGTGGTTGGCCATTCCTGATTTCCTCAACTGTCATTAACTCTCTACCATCTCCTGTAACTGTTTTTTTAGCCTCAGAACACTGAGCTCTGCAGCTGACCAGTCAGAGAGTTGGGGGGGGGGTGCAAGGAGGCAGCAGCCTGGCAGCCACATAGGAAGCAATGGGGGGGAGCACATTTTACCCCCTTTTACAACCTTAGGGTTGAATTTCTAAAAATCTCTTCTTAGTGAGCATCTACATCATGGTAGGAGTGCTCTCCCCGAATTTCATATTTCTAGATTCAGGGGTTTGGCCTGGGCGTTGATTTTATGGTGAGGGGACTTTCTTTTATATACATCGATGGATACATTATATAAACCTTCTAATTGCCATTGACCAAAAAAGATCACGGGGACATTCAAGAGTTGTTGAGGTGAATTCCTGAGGTGCCAAGATATCAAATCAATATGTCAAATCTATACGGTATGTCTTATAAACAAACAAATATATCTTGTGAGAGCAGAAAACATCCAAATCAGAGGCTGGGCTTTTCAAACCCGGAGGCTGGGTTTTGACAATTAACATTTCAGAAATGTCCGCTTCCGGTCTGGCTCCCGCGAAAGGCAGACGCATCCTCGGGTCGCTCCCGAGGGCGCCTTGCCCGCCCGCGGTGGAGGAGGGAATCCGCGCAAGCGGAGACCCGAACGAGCCCCTCAGATGAGAGGAGCTCGGATCCGGGGCGCTTTAGGGCGTTCCAGGGGGGAGTCTCTCTTTCGGTCGAGAGATCGGAGATTGAGACTCTCGCCATGCCCTGCCCCTTTGGACCTTGCTGCGTGAGCGACCCCGTTCTACGGGGTTTAGCGGAACCACCGGGCGTCACCGAGTGATGAAGCGAATATCCGAAAAAAATGGAAAAGAAAAGACTGGCGTAACTGTGAGTTGTCAAAATACAGAGAAAATGAACTAAGAACGTTTCCCCCCCCCCTTCAGCGGAAAATGAGGAGGTTAATCCTCTATAAGCGAGAAAGAAAAAAGAAAAGGGGGGGAATGGACTGAGCGAATAGTGATGTTTTCCTTTGATGTACTTGAAAATAAGCAAGAGGTTTTGTTTCCCTGGAGCGCATTTTAAAAACTTTACTAAAAATAAAAAAACAAGATGTCGGAGCTGGGTAAAGACAAGCGGGGGAGAAGGGAGGGACTTCCGTCTGGGCGTTTGTGTCAGCGTGAGTACCGGCTGTTTAATATTTGGACTGTGTATGGCTATGAATCCAACGGGGATTGTGAAGGAAAAGAAAGCTTGAATTGTGACAGCGAAAAGTGCCTCATGAGCACTTATAAAAGTCAACAATTGAAGAGGAGAATCCAGCGAAGGGATTGGGAGCGGATAAAAGCGAAATTGAAATTAATACCATTCTCAAAGCTGGAGATCTCCGGGCATGGCATGAAAGGAAGACGGCTTACAGCACAGGAACTGAAAGAGTTAACAGTGACCCGAAGGAGGAGGGGAAGAAGCCGGAGGCAAGAGAAAAACAGAGGAAGCCCCTCCCGTCACTGAGAGGGGAAAAGTAACCAGCGCGTTAAAGAAGCGGTTTTGAATGTGCCCTGAAGAGACTTTTTAACAGAAATTCAAAGGAACATTACTAACAAATTAACATAGAAAGTAACTGCAATGGAAAAAAGATGTTTGACAACACGCAGAAGAAGCCTTTGATGATTGGACATTACTAACAGTTTAATCTAACAGTTAATACATCACTCAGCTTTCTCTTCTTCCCACTATATACCCTCCTTATCTTTCTTTTTAAGCGAAACTCCTCCCCTTTTTAGGGGAGTCAATAAAATATTTATACAAAAAAAAAAACATTTCAGAAATGTCCTACTTCTGCAACATTATCACGTGTACCAGATGGGCAACCCAAGCCTATAATTTAGTTAAGATAGCTGCCCCCAATGTTCTGTCTTCCACTGGTGTAACTTCATCACTACACTACTGTGTCAACCATATGGCAGCATAAATTTGAGTTATGATGGTTTAAGAGATCCTAACTGTGATCCTAGTCTATCTGTACACTGTAACTGGAAGATTGCATTGTGCTTTCTTCAGAAGTCAAAGGTTACTTTTTATTTCTTTTTGTACAGATTATCATGCTTTTTATCCCGAATTACTGACATAGTGAACAGTAAAAGTTAAACACAAGTAGAAAACAATTAACTGGAACACATTTCTAAATGAATGTATTTGGGTGCGTTCAGACAGCCTGCCGGGAGCGGTTTAAACTGCTCCAGTTCCAAGTGGACTAATTTGATCTGGGGCAAGCGTGGTCACACTCACCTCCCTCACCGCACAACACATTGCTCCCGGGTGTCCACACTAGGTGTGCAGCAGCGCATGTCGGCGTTTTTTAAAATTATTTTTTTACATTTTGTGCATGCACATAGGCAGCCATCCACAGATTTGAGATCTTCGCGCAGGCGCAGAACACCCTATCCCGAAAAGCATGCCCTGAAGGAATACTGCCCTTTAAACTTTTACAGCGAAACTGGCCTCTGTGAGGTCCCGGACTCGTCCGAAGCCTAAAACGAAACACTTAAAAAAAATTAACGCCGGGGCGAAGCTTTGCCCAAGCGCATATCACTGAGGCTAAAAAATTGGCAGGTGAAAAGCGGAAGCCTCGGGCTTCCCAGCAGAACTGGCTAGACACCGACAGAGAGCGATCAGACTGGAAAAATGCGGCTAGAACCGGAGCACTCAGGAAAACACCACTTCGGTACCTAGTGGCAAACTACACCGGTTTAAGGGGTGTTTGTGACGGTTGGCAACAGTTAGGGACGGAAGGCAGATGCTGTACATGTGATCACGCATAAGTACTCCATTTCTAACCGGCTTCTATACCGGCTTAAATGCCCCGTCTGAACGCACCCTTTGTTAGCTAATGATATAGCAAACAATACCAATCGTTAGCTACATTTTGTCTATTATGAGCAAAGCAATCTGAATCTCACATTCAGTTGGATATGGTTCCCCTAATGCTAAGTATTTATCATTATTAGGTAGCTGCTTTGGATAAATGGAACGTTTATCCTTTCAAGTTGAATACAGATTAGGGTTGCCAGATCCCCCCTGGCCACCACCAGCAAGGGATTGGGGGGGGGCATATATAAAAGTGTGTCATTCTATCCACTATGTATGTGTATGTGTGCAGTTCTAAAAGTGTTGAAATTGGATCTGAGAGGCCCAGGTTTGAATCTCTTCTTTCCCCTGGAAGCTCACGGGGGACCTTGGGCCAGTCACACTCTCACACTCTAAGCTGCCTCCCGACATAGTTGTGAGCATAAAATGGAGGAGAGAAAATCAGTATCGTAAGCCAGTGGTACTCAGTCCACAGCTTGCTTTCACAGTTACAACCAACCACTGTAATGGTTTCTCCAGTAAGATTCTTTGGGTACAGACCTGCCTTTATAGAATATGATGCTTGGTAAAGTATCACACTGTATGATGAAGGTGTTTTCAATCATAATAATAATTCAGATCACATAATTGTTTGGTTAAGGAACTGTGCTCTGAATGCAGCCACAACACTACCACCGTGGTGTGTGACAGTCCTACAGAACTCTGTCTTCAGGACTGTCATAAGACATGTATTTCCTGCAAGAAATAGACTCTGGAGCATTAATGCCCTTAAAGACTTTGGACAGGGGCTCTTTCATGACAAGCCTATCGAACCACTTTCCTGATGCTATGGCGCTCAGCAGCCGGAGAAAGGGAAGCATGCATTATTGCCTGGAAGCCTGCAATCAGGCATGCCTGGCTGCAGTGCTGGTACATAATGGGAGAGAGCAATGGTGCTAGATGCTGCTGCAGATTAATATATAGTCGTGATGGTGTATTGAAAAGGAGGCAGGAGGTGGGAAAGCTTAACTACATGGAGTGATTCATTTGTAGAGCATGAGAAACTGTGAATCACTGTTCAGCTCTGCAATTACCATGTAGGCAGGCGAAATGCTTCCATCTTCAGACTACCGTTTCCATCCCAGAAGCCTTAAGTGGCATGACCAATCTGCTGAGCATTACAGTATTCAATTAAATTAATCCCTCCTCTTTGAATTGTGCCCGTGAAGGTCAGCCCGGTGAAGCCATTTCAGATCAATTAGAAATTACTTTTGATAATGCTAAATGGAGAAAGATATGTCTGCCATCCTTCTTATCTATCTGGAAGAGATAATGTGTGGCTGTCAAAACTTACTGTACATGTGCCTGTCCCTCATATAAAGGCACATTACAAAGATGTTTCTTCCATGAAAGTACCTGTCTCTTTCAATAGTAACACCAGAAGCATCTACTTTTCTAGGAAATAATGCAATAAACTAAAGGATACTTCAGTTATACAGTCTTTGCCTGCTGTAAGTGCCAGTTTCAGATCAATAATACATTGTAACATTAAACCTTAAAGCGGGAGCTGGTCCATGGGGTCGCGAAGAGTCGGACTCGACTGTGCGACTGAACAACAACAACAACAACATTAAACCTGTGTTGCAGACAGAGCCATCATTAGCACATCTTGAGGAGGACCCACTGACAGGCTCCAGGGTTTTTGGCAAGGCCCACTCCTGCTGACCCCCATGCCCCATCTCTTGCTAGTGCACCACCACCTGTGCTTCCAGCCACATGCAGTGCCCATTGCCACCAACAAAAGTGTTGCAGAAATGAAGGGCGCTGTGAGCATGAGCAGTGGTTGTAGACTTGCCAAGTTCTTGCTGGGGCTGTGAAATCTCCCACCCCCTGCAGGACCTTTCCACTGATGTTCAGCTGATAAGTTGGAGAAAAAATGAGAGGGAAATGGGGAGTGGACATGTCCCGATGGACTAACATCATTTCTGGAATGACAGAAATGCTATTCGTACATTAAACCAGAGTTTGGGCTGAATGCAAGAACATCCCAGTGACATCCTGATGTCACTGCCAGTTGTGCTGGAAGACATGTCAGAGCATCACTGGTGACATAATGACCCCCACTAAGGATGAGTCTCCCACCACTTGTCAGCAATGTTCCCTCTAAGCTGTGGAGTCTTGTGAGCAAGAATTCTACTTTGTGAGCGACTGGCATTAAAGTTATGAGCGAGCAATTTGGCTACTGCATAAATTAGTTTGCTCTGGAGCCATCCTTCCTGAGCAAAGACAAAAATGTGTCAGCCTAGAGGGAACATTGGTTGTCAGCCTTATGCTGGCAGCCCTAGGTGGGAGGGCTCGTGATCAGACAAAGGAAGGACACACAGGCAGATGAGAGGAATATAGGTGGATTGAAGGGAAGGAAGGGGGAAATGGGGAACCTAATGGTGGGCAGAGGGGAAGCGGGCACTGAGAACTTTCTGCCTCAAAATCTAGAAACAACGCCAGTTCTGGATAGTATGACCCATACCTTATACAGCCAATACAGTGCACAAATAGTGTGTTTATCGGATTGATTGATTGATTGATTTATAGACCGCCCTAACCCCAGAAGTGGGGCTCAGGGCATTTCAATAAAATATTTCAATAAATGCATTTATAATCAAATTAAAACAACTAAAACAATCACAAAATATAATTATTTCAGATAGTGTTTAAACCAATTCCAATTTATTTCCCCATGAGGGGAGAGAAAGAGATGGAAGAGGCCAGGCTTGATGACAAACCGGTTCTGTCCTCTACCATAGGCCTGGTGGAACATCTCTGTCTTCTTACAGGCCCTGTGGAACTGCAGAAGGTCCTGCAGGGCATGGATGTCATTAGACGAAAGAGCTCCACCAGCCTCTGGCACAGCCCCGTAGCTAAGGACTTTTTAGGGAGGGGGCCTGGAGGGGCCCGCCTGCTAATCCAATCAAAGGCTCCAGGGCAAGGGCTGCAGTGGCCTGCAGCTTCCCTCCCTCTCCCCCCTCCCCTCCCGCAAGGGCAGGCCTTCCCCGTGGAGCATCTGGGTCCAGTTCCCTCCCTCCCCAAGGAGCCCCAGTGCACAGCACCAGGGGCAGCCTCTGAATTCACTGCCCTTGTCCTCCCTTGCCAACAGGCTGACAGGCAATCAGGGGGAGTTGGGGTAGGGGAGCCGAAGCTCAGGAAGGGGGCCCGTAAAAACTGCTAGGGGGCTGGGCCCCGTGGGCCCCGCGTTAGCTACGGGCCTGCTCTGGCACACCAGGGCGGAAAATACCCTGGCTCTGGTTGAGGACAACCATATGTGACCAGAGAGTCTTTATTCAGTCTCCATTCAATCTCACTCTCATAAACTTAGGCCAGTCATTGTCTTTTAGACTAATCCTCATTTCGCTATTGTTTTGATGGGCCTAGTGAAATAGTCATTTTTACAACATTGTGAGCTTTTTGATGAAAGAATGATAAAATATTACAATTGCCCACAGCATGGCACTATATGGGCACCATGGCAATGTGCTTCCTGATACCCTCCCCCTTCTTATTTATTTATTTGTTGCATTTATATCCTGCCCATTTCCGCATGTGGGCTCAGGGTAGGTAATATCATGATTTCATTTACAATGTAATCAATAAAATTCTACTTACAGTATAATCAATAAAATTTTATTTATTATCGTCATCATCATCATCATTATCCCCAGAGCAAAGACCAGTCTTGGCTTCTCTCCACCTCTTTTTTTTTTTTGGAGAAGCAGGTGCTTCAGAAGAGTCCAGGAGGCATCACCTTTTTGTCTGCAGGAAACAGCTATTCAGAAGCAGCTGCCTGGTGCCTGACATAGGGGGTGGCACTATTCTTCTGGGAGGCTTTCTTCTTCAGGGTGCTCCCCACAACAAAAATTGCCAGCATTGGATGTGTGGGCTTAGTGTGGGAAGCCGAGGAGAGTATGGCTATTGCCTAATGCACCAGCAGATACCCTCAGTGACCTATTGGAGGCTGTGTCCAGTTGGGCATTGGAATATCCCAAGCTTTTAGTTTTGGGGGACTTCAATGTCCATGCCGATGACCCTGCCTCCTCTCAGGCCAGGGACTTAGTATCATCCATGGCAGCACTGGGGCTCTCCCAATTTGTATTGACTCCCACACATCAAGCAGGCCACACATTGGATCTTAATTTTGGTGTGGGGATAGATGTGGATCTGGAATCTGCTGAGGCAGTATCGTGGTCAGACCATTTCACTCTGAAAGCCCACCTGAGTAGACTAAACCCTTCCTGTTTGGGTGGTGAGCAGATTTATGTTTGCCCACAGAGTCAAATGGAATCCACAAAGTTCCAGGAAGCTCTGTGGGATCTGATGCCCCCTGGTGATTCGTTAGATGAGCTTGTGGAGGATTGGTATAGCTGACTCTCCCAAGCCATTGATGATATTGCTCCCCTGTGCCCTCTTTGTCCTTGTGCCAGACTGGCTCTGTGCTATACTCTGGAGCTACAGAAGATGAAACAAGAACTGAGACAGCTAGAGTGAGTGTGGAGGCACGGTCATGACAAAGCCTCAAAAACATCTTACAGGATATTTAGGAAGGCCTATGATATGGCAGTGAAGGCTGCTAAGAAAGCTTTCTACATGACCTCCACTGCATCTGCTAGCTCTTGCCTGGCCCAATGTTTTAAGAATAATTCAATCTTTGACTTCTTTGCCTCAAGGCAAACCAAACGATAATTGGCTATTGCCTGTGAGGCATTTGCAAGCTTTTTTGCAGATAAAGTATTGTTGCTCTGCCAGGACCTCCCAGCCACAATTGATACAATGATGGGACCTGAGCCCTTTGTCCGTCTTTTGGTCCAGTTTTGGACTATTCCAATCTTCTCTCCCAGGACGAAGTTGACAAAATCTTGGTTGCTGTGAAGCCCACCTAGGGCTGCCAAGTGGGGGCGGGGGGCGGGTAAACCCCCGCTTTGGAGGCCCGATTTCCGCCACCACGGAATTGGGTCCCGGGGGGGAACTCCACCCCCCAAAGCGCAGCGTGGCTGCATCACCAGAGCTGACACAACCACGTCAATCACGTTGGGGGCGTGGCCCCGATTGTCGGAGGGAAAACTCTATGGTTTTCCCTCCAACAATCGGGGCCATGCCTTCAACGTGATCGATGTTGCACATCACATCCGGTGACGCAGCCACGCTGCGCTTCGGGGGGCGGAGTTCCACCCGGGGCCTGATTCCGCGATTCTTTAAGGATCCTGATGGTGCTGTCCCCAATTTTCAAGGCTGTCCCCATCATCACTCTCAGGATAGTATCCCTCACATGTCTCTTTGAGAATCTCATTACTATTTCCCCAGGCAGATTATTCTTTTTTATATATATGGAATATGACCTGTAGGCCACATCCATTTCGCTCATCAAGTACTGTGCCGTCAAATCTGTCACCGTGGCTAATGCTTCACTCAGCATTTGCTTCAGATTCTCTCCTTTAGATTCTGGGACACCCTGGAATCGGAGAACCAAGTTTGCCTTCTCCATTTGCAGCTCTAAAAGTTGTTCCTCTGTGGAGACTTGCTTCTTTTCCAATTTTTGTACCTTTTTCTTCACCTTTTGAGTAGTGGCGTCCACTTCTTTCACCTTGACTTGTGCTTGCTGGGTGGTGATACATTTGGTCATTGTAGACAACTGTTCCTTGACGTTAGTCATCTGTTCCAGCCGGGGGTGTAGAGATTCTGCCAACATTTTAGCCAACTTGGTGGTTCCTTCCGGTTTTGGACTCTCCCCTTTCGCTTTTAAACGTTTCTCCTCCTCTGTCCTCTTCCCCGCCATCTTTTATCAATTGTTTACTTTCGCCGCAGTTTCTAAAGTCTCTGAATGTGCACTCGAACGCTTATACACGCCTTGGTAAGTTTTTCTCAACAGATTTCAATGCTTTTGCTTCTGCCCCCCCCCCCCGTTTTTTCACTTAAAAGTTTGTGCGCATGGGAGGAGCCCCTCCCCCCGCTCATTTCACTTCTCGGTCCATGAGGTGGGGAGCTTTCTTTTTAAATTATCATAGACACTTTATTCTGACTCACCCCTTTCTGTCTTCTGACCTCGTTTAGTCTCTGATTTGGCCGCTCGATCCCCAGCGCTTGTCCCGGTCAGCATCACTAGGTTCCATATGGACACTCGCAGGAGGGACCATTGGGGCGGAGAGGCGCCTCAATTCCCCAGCATCGCGCTTGCGAAGAGGTGACCTCTCAAAAGCCCCATGGCTAGAAGCCCTTCGCTGGGTCTCATGGGGGGCAAAGAGCCTGCATACCCCCTCCTTCCCACTCGTGCGCAGCTCACATCCCTGGGAGGTCCGGGAGATGTGACTGCTCAGCATGCCGCCATCCACCGGAAGTCCACAACAGCCATTTTGTTGAGGTGTTTTCAGGATGGACACATTATCTAGCACAAATGCACATGAAGTGGAACTAGATCATGCTCCTGCTGCGTCCTGTGGTGCCTCCCAAAATTGTGACCTCCTGGGGAAGTCTTGGATTGAAATTAGAGTCTGTAGTGTAGTCTTCCCTCAGTTCCTGCCTGGAATAGTTTTCCAAAAGGAGAAAAGGAAGATAGGATCCAAGCTAATAATCATAATAGTGAACCCAAATGTGAGAGTCCCCTAGTATATCACGCCAAGGGCATGTCTTGTGAAACATCCAGTCCCCAATAGCAGACAGACAGCTACATCTGTGAAATGTATAAGTAGTGCATGAAGGCAACAGCCCATCCTGAAAGCAACCAATAATGCCATGTAATTCTATGTAAGCATACCCAGGTTGGATTTGATATATATCTTTGTTTCATAGAAAAGGTGAGAAACTTTTATGTGTCTTATGCATGACCATGATCAACTGACTTAATGGGTTGGATCCAACAGAAAATTCCAGCTGATGGAAGGAGATGGGCATTTTAACCCATTCCTACCCCACTAGCAAGCCTCCAGTTTCCCCCTAATTCTGTTCCTGGTGATTCTCGTTCACCCAGGAGCAGCACATTGAGGGACATTTTGGTCTGTACTGAGAGAAAGTCCTGCTTTGCTGATGGAAATCCCTTGTGTCAGCAGAGATTTTTAATAGAATCCAAGTCTATGAGTTGCCACACAATCAAAGTATTGGCTGTGACTGCATGGATAATGTAAGTGAACCACATCTGAAGTCAGCTTTCACATCAGTGCATCAGTAAAAGCCGTCATTATTTAATACAGCATAGTAGTGCTATGCAAAGCAATTATGTAGCAAAAGATGCATAGAGCAAGGCTCCACCGTGGGTAGCATAAGGCCATATATGGTGATAATTCATTGATCATCAAGTATTTGGGCCATTGTGAAGCCAGCTACACTTGAGTACAGTTCCACTCACTTGATGTGATAGAGGAATCATATAATGGGCTTGCATCCCCCAGGCAGGATACAAACAAGGACTTGCTTATGCCAGTTAGATTAGACTGGAAATGCAATGTTCTTCTTCCCATCCTTCAGACTTCATGTGATTGTGCCTCTGGTACATATAATTTCTTCCAGTTCACTGATTCTAAATACTGTGGTTATTGTGACCAATTAAATTGTTCTATGTGTCAAATAGTAATGTCTTCCAAAGGTACTGACTGAAATGGGTTTGGAGGTGGACAAGGAAGATGATTGGGCATCTGGAGAAGAAATCCTATGAGGAAAGGTTGAAGGAACTGTGTATGTTTTGCCTGAAGAAAATAAGACTGAGGGGAGATGTGATTGTGTAGTGGTTAAGTGCGCGGACTCTAATCTGGGAGAACTGGGTTTGATTCCCCACTCCTCCACTTGCACCTGGCTGGATGACCTTGGGCAAGCCATAGTTCTGATAAGAGCTGTTCTTGAAAAAGAGCAGTTTCTGTCAAGAGCTCTCTCAGCCCCACCTACCTCACAGGGTGTCTGTTGTGGGAAGGGGAAGGGAAAGGAGTTTGTAAGCCGCTCTGAGACACCTTTGGGTAGTGAAGGGCAAGGTATAAATCCAATCTCTTCTTTTTCTTCTTCTTACCTGAAGAGCTGTCACATGGAAAGTCTTTCTGCAGTTCCAGAAGACAAAACTAGATCCATTGAGCGTAAGTTACAAGAAGGCATACTGGTTGAACATTAGGAAAAGCTTCCTAATAGCAAGGACAGTTCAATAATAGAACTAATTAACTGGGCAGTAATGGTACCTCCCTTACTAGAGCAGAGTCTTAACAGCCATCTGACAGAAATGCCTGAGTTTGGATTGCCTCTCAGGCAACCTTATACTGAACAAGAAGATGGGCTAGATTACCTATAAAGCCCTTTTCTACTCTAGGGTTAGTTCCAGCCATTTTTTTTCACTCACTCCATTCCCCAAGTCTCATATGGATTTTGTCCATGCTTATCTCATGACCTCTCAACATAGCTTTTTTGATGGACAAAGGAAAACCCATCTTCTCTTTTTCAATAGCAGAAAGAGTTTGATCCAAACCGGTGACTATGCAACTTAAATGTATTAAAAGTGACCTTTGTTTGTTGTTCACATAACAGTGCTTTAATAAATAATCAAAGTAAATACACACAAGCACATCTCAAGACTTGCTAAGAACCTTACCTTAGACACTGAAATCTCTGCCCAGTTCCTGAAGTCACAACAGTACTTGCCCTATTGACTGGCATGCAGTATTACCAACAATTCTAAAAAAAACCCCAAACACCCGTATTGGCTATCATTGACCCCGGTTACTTTCAAGTCAGCCAGAGGCAAGGAATAGCAAGAACATCCTTAAGTGTAAATTTATAAAACAAGGAAAAGAAAAATAGATAGAAAAGAAAAATACTTCCTGCTTCAGGGTAGAATGTCTGGTGTTAGGAAGAAAGATCCCAAAGGGCGTGAGATTGTACCCAGCGATAAGAAGTGCTCATATTTTCTGCCATTGCCTGAGGCATGTAGCCTTGGCCACTAGCAAGAGAAAGACTGTAGATCAGACAGACTTTTGCTTAATCCAGTGTGGCAATTCCTGTATTGCAAAAATTGACTCTGTTGAACACAAGATGCTTTGACAGAGTATGATTATTCCTGCAGCACAACATAATAACACAACAGACCAAATAATAGAATCTCACGGATTCATTTTTTTTCATTCTTGGTTTGAGAAGAGGACATATAATATTGTTCATCTTTATTTATATGCTATAGGCTGCAGGTCACACGGCAAGCTTATCCCGATTTGTTCCCGCAATAGATTTGATTGGGAATATTTGTTTTCCACATTGGGATGTTCACACATCCCTCCCCCAACTGTTTGCATCATGCGATGAGGCTCTGGACACTGTCCAGATAGCTGTGCTGCCCAAGTGGTGGTGGTGGAGAGCAGGGCTCTCTGTGCAGGTTCAGAAACACTATCACCCTAGGCTTGCAGCTGAAAGCAAGCCTCGAGGGGGCAGCGTGGCCACCCAGGACTTTCCCCCCATCTCTGCTGCCCCCCCCGGGATGCTTCTGGTGCTGTGATCCTGGCTGGGTTTGGGGAAGCATGTGGCTGAGTCTCACAGGCAACCAGCGGCCACCTGTATGTGGGTGTCTTTGAGGAGGGGGGGAGAGTTACATCAGGACCTCCAGCCGGGGCTCCTCTCCCTGCTGCCAAGTCCTCACGCATGATTTCTCATCTTCCTGGCTGCTGGGATGACACATTGCTTCCCAAACTGCCCTCCCTCCCTCGCCTGGGTTCAGCGGAGGAACTTGGGCTGCCGGCATTATTTATGCGTGGTCCTGCGCAGCCCAGCCAGTGGCAGGTTTTAATCACCAGCCCCAGAGAGAGCAGGAGAGGGACTCTCCTTCCCACCCCTAGCCCCCTTTAACGGGGCAGCAGCAGGTTCCCCCCCACACACAAACAGCAAACAACATTACCTGGCCACATGCAGCCAAGTGCTTGAAGGTTTGTACATTGCATTGCTCTTGTGCACAACAGCGGCAGCTTGGGGGGGGGGAAAGCCTGAAGGATGGCCTTCCCCCATGGTAACTGGGGGGGGGAGAGACAAATGACGGTTCCCTCTCGGTGTTTGGGGAGGGAGGATGTAATGTATCCATCTCAGACCACGTGCATGGCCATTTCACCACGCGGTCATGCGAAGCCACCGAGCTTTGCTCGCAGTAACAATCACTTGTGTGTGGGTGTGTTTTGGGTGCGGGGTTGTTGCACATATAAACCAGCCTGCGAGCTGGTTAGTTTATCTTGTTCTGAGCTGAAATAAAGTATGAGAGCTGAAATCACTAGTAAGTCTCAGTACTTTTCAGAGGAGATCAGCTTTGAAGATGAGAGGGGAAAGGGTCGGCTCCTCTGCCCCCTTCCTGGTACCACGTGAAGAGAAGGGGTGGAAAGCAGGTTTTGGTGAAAGTGCACAGGATTGGGGGGGGGGAGCAGTGGACACTGGACTGGACCAGGCAGAGAAGGAAGCCGGTTGGCAAGAGAAGGCTTGCTGGAAACCAAGAAACCCAAGGACTGATGGGGGGGGGGAGGAGAGAGGAGAGGAAGAAGTCTATGTGTGCTTGAACGTTCATGCAATGAACATATTCAGTGTAGGATTGTTCATGCACTCAAAGAAGGAAGCTGGGGGGGGGGGGAACTCATCATGCGAAGGATGGTCAGATGACCTAATCGCAATCATTGCATGAGAGATGGCTGTCCAGATCAGTGAAATTGCAGATTCAAAGTGCAAATATCCAGAAAGTACTTGATTTTCCTGGTGTCAGAAAACTTGCTAGGGAACCGGAAGGATTGTGCGACTGAGGCCACTTTGGTATGAGAGGTGGATCCAGCATCTGATCAGCAATTTTAAATGCGAGAGAGAACAGCGGTGAAATCCGATCAAAATGACCGTGTGACTACAGCCATAGTTACCCCAAAAAGAGCCAGCATTTAATTTGAAGTAAAAATAGGCATCTCTTTTGATCTTCAAAAGAACTCTTTCTCCATTTTGCAAACATATCAGAGTGTGATTGTTTTAAAAAAGCAGTCATTAACTGGAAAAGTATCATAGAGACACAAAAACATGCTATGGGAGCAATCTTAACCTGGTATGCTCAGAAATAAGTCCCATTTTATTCTTTAAAAATATAAATAAAGTGTTAATACAAATATTAAAAACTACGAAATAAATATGAAGAGATAAAAGGGGAAGAAAAAATTCCATTTATATAATCAACATCAGAGAACCACAAAGATTTTCTTACGTTTCCTTGTAAATGGTTGGTCAGCAAAATATCATTATCCACCATATATTGAAGAACTGGGACCCAAGTTAACTCAAAATTGGTATATGATTTAGCCGTTTCCGTATGATTTAACAAGTTAGAAAGTTTACACATAATAAATTGCCCCAGACTTTCTCGTACCAGAGGGCTACAGATGGAGGTTTGCATTCTTTCCAGTTAGATGCAGTTGTAAGGCACACTGAGTCCAATAAGTTGGAAATTAGTTCTCATTGGGAGCGTCCCAAGTTTGATTCCAACCATAAAATCAAAAGCATCATTTGCGATGTTCTGGGTATTTCTTGACCAACAATTTTGCTTATAACTGCTGCAACTTCATGCCAGAAGGCCTTGAGGACACAGTCCCACTAGCAATGCAAAGGATTCCCACAGTGTTTCCAGCATCGAGTGCTTAATTGAACATTTATATGGTTCAGATGTTTTGAGGTCCAATACCACCTGGAAAGTAGTTTAAAAAATTGTAGTCTTATATTCTAGAGGTGTTTGCTGGGAATCTCCAGACGTTTTCCCAGTGTGTCTTTGTCAGGATAATGCCCAGATTGTTTTGCCACTTCTTTTCATAACTCAGTAATTTTGGAGTAGAAGTGAGGTACAGAATCTTGTGGATTTTGGAGAGGTTGCCTTTGGAGATGCCATCATATTCCATGAGGATCTTCTCAAAATCTGTTAATGATGTTTAAAGATGTCCACTGGAATGTAAGCGTTCAACTAGCTTCTCATTTGGAAATATTGAAACCATGGGGTGGGGAAACCTGCATTCTTTTCCAATTGTGCTTTATCAAGTACATAATCATTTTGGAATGCATCTATGGGTCGAGTAAGACCGGGTTGTAGCCATTTTCAAAAGGCAAGTTGTTCTCCTGATTCGAGAATGGATAAGTGGCTTCTTGTTCCATGCCTATCCAGTCTTCTGGTGAAGAAGGGAGTGACATTTTAATAATATTAACTAAATTGGTGGCATAGTAATAGTTCTTAAGAAGAGGAAAATCTAAACCACCACATGTAAAAGGTCTGCACATCATGCTGATATTTATTCTTGGTTTCTTATTGTCCCAAAGGAAGGCATTTAAAGTTGACTGCCATTTCGGTAGGTCTCAGAGTGAGATCTCTATTGGTAATGTCCAAAATTCAAATAGAAATCTGGGTGATAAAAATATTTGATTAAGTGGAGTTGTCCACCAAGTTAGACAATTTGTTCCAGCTTTTAATTAAAATAGAGATGTCTTTGTGCAAAGGTTTAAAACTCTGGTCTTTCAAATATTTCAACTCCAGTGGAATGAGGACTCCTTTGTAATCCATTTATAGGAATATGTTGATTTTATAAAATCATTCTGTTCAGAATCTAACTTAATCAGAAAGATTTCATATTTCATTGGATTGATGTACAAGCCTGATATTTGGCCAAAATGTGTCAAAGAACCTTGGATCACCAGTAGTGTTTGCGTAGGATTTGTTAGATCAAGCACCAGGTCATCAGCATATAAATTGACCTGGTGCTCTTGCCCACCTTGTATGTTGGAATTACTGTGTATTTCTTCTGCTAAAGGCTTGATCACAATTGCAGATAACAATGGCAAAAGTGGGCAGACTTGTCTGGTGCCTCTTGCTAAATTAAAAGAAGTGGAATGAAGACCATTTGAAAATTATCTCCAAATCCTATTTTCATTAGCAGACAAAAAAGAAAAGGCATTTCCAAAGAATCAAATGCCTTTTCAAAATCCAAGGCAAGTATAAAGGCCAAGTTATCTACACTTTTGTAATGAGCAATTAAATTTAATGTACTGTGAACGTTATCCATTAAATCTCTTTTTGGAATAAATCCTGATTGGTCTTTATTAATATAGTTTGATATAATAGACTTTAACCTATTAGTTAAGATGGAAGTGAATATTTTGTTTTCTTGGTTGAGTAAAACTCAATGCAATTACTAGGAAACAGGCAATGTGTGATCTTTGCCATCTTTGGGAATAACAATTATAGTGGAAGTTGACCAAGAGGCATACGGCCCTGTTGTAATACAAAGTTGCATGTTTCTGCGAGATTGTTAGCTAATGAAGCATTAAAAACTTTATAAAATTCAGTAGGTAGTCCATCTGTGCCTGTTGCAATGTGTGATTTGAGACGTTTAATCATATCAGAGACTTCTAATACCATAACTGGAGCTTCCAGCAGATTCTTATGCTGATCTGCAAGAGTTTCCGGCTCCCCCGAAGATGCTGATGGTGTCCTGTGGGGAGCCGTCTTTGCCTCCATGTAAGGAGGGAAGAGTTAGGCTGCACTGCAGCCAGGTCCTTAAGGGGGTGGGGCCAGTGCTGTTTTAATGGCTGGCCTCGCTTTAGAGAAGGCAGTCTTCGCCTTGTGCTCAGCTGGTGAGGTGAGCACGAGGAGAGAGCTCTTGGCCTACCCTGCCTTGGCTTTAGGCAATGATGACGGCGAGAGGCTGTGGTGGGGAACGAGCAGCCAGGGAGGTGTGCGGCAGTGGCATGACTCATGGCGATGTGGCAGGGCAGGCACAGGTCTCGAAGCAGCAGTGGCACTTTAGGTGGGACTCCCCCAAAGCTACTGGCAGTGACAGAGAGAAGCCCCTGATGAAGCTCTGGGAGGCGGCGGTGGACGTGCGGTGGCAGTGCAGCAGAGGCAGCCACAAGGTGGCTCTCCACAGTAGCCCCACCATTTTGCTTTAAAAAACCACACCCCTTGTTAATTTAGGACAGGGTTCTTTAGAGGGCTCTGGGGTAGGGTCTAGGCGTCTTTAATTGGCAGTTGGTGAAGCTGCTTGGGCATTTTAATTATCCCCCCTGCCCCTCCTCAGTCCTCATCCACCCTTACAGTGGAGTTGGGACAGGCAGCCATTTTAAGGAGGTGGTGGGAGTGGCGGCCATCTCAGGTTGAAAGGTGGCCAACTTAGAGTGTTCCTGTGGGAGGGAATTGACTGTGGCCATTTTGAGTGGGTCCGAGTGGTGACCATTTTGTCACCCTTGAAGGGTACTTGATGGTGGCCATTTTGAGAGGGTCTGAGTGGCAGCCATTTTATAACTGTTTAGTTAGCGGTGGCCATTTTAAGATGCTCATTATATAACTGTAAAGGCTCAGCATCAGGGACAGAGTGGTTATGGCATCCAGGAAAGGACAGGGCCAGTCTAAAAGGAAGGGACCTGCACCGAAGGTACCCAAAAAAAGTGGTGCCAGCCCCTCCTGTAGCCCCTTCATCTTCTGAAGATGAGGATGAAGTGCGGGAGCAACAGATAATATTAGATTAGAGCCCTTAGGGGGTGAGCGGTATATAAATCGAAGGAAATAAATAAATAGATAGATAGATAGATAGATAGATAGATAGATAGATAGATAGATAGATAGATGATAGATAGATGATAGATAGATAGATAGATAGATAGATAGATAGATAGATAGATAGATAGATAGATAGATAAGCTGGCAGCTCTGGAGCAAGCCAAAGGAGCTGCAGCAGCAGTCCCTACTGAGACTGGAGTTAGGCCTAGCCAGCGTAAGGAGAGTCATGCTGAATGGAAAAAGTTCCGGGACAAGGTGTCTCGATCCAGGGAAGGTAAGAACATTGATGGTGCTGATCCGGTGCCGTCTGGCACATCTGGTTCAGATGTTGGGGATTCTGCACTGATCGTGGTGGAGATTTTTTTTTCAGGAGTTCTGTTTTCTATTTCATTCTTTCTTTTTTTTACAAAATGGACATTGTTGAGATAATGGCACCTCTGCTCCCTCAAACTTCAGCTAGCTAGATGGGTGGCCACCTGAGAAACTGTCTTCTTGGTCATGTCTCCAAATTGATGGAATTTTCTTAGGGAAATTTATCTGTCCTCTTCCATCACTGTCTTCAACGGGTGGGTGAAGGCTTTTCTGTATGTTTGGTGTTCCCTCACTGATTCTCGCTTACCCTCCTTCCCATCTGTGTAGGTGTTTTGTCTTTAATTGTTGATATATGGATGTGTGAGTGGGTATATTTCACGCTTGCGTTCATGTTTTTATCATTCACTATGTTGGGTGGATAGACAGCATAGAAATGCTTAAATAAATAAATAAATCATATTTTACAAAGTGTCCAGCTAGTTGCCCTTGAGGGCCAGCACAGAAGGCATAGAGGCCAAGAGATTTTTATAGTTTTGTCTCCTAAGACGTATTTAGAGGTATACTGCCTCTGGATGTGAAGATTGCCTTTAGTTGTATTGGCTAGTAGCTATTGATGGACCTAACTCTCCATGAATCTGTCTTAACTCCCTTTCAAGCTATCCTTATATTAATAGCGAAGTTGCCCCCGTGAATGCGGATATCTAAATCCACGCTCCGGGGGCAGCTGGGGGGCAGGGACAGGTGTGTGTACATGTGGGCCAGTCCCCACGTGTGCACAAAAATCGAAAAAGTTGAAAAAAAATTCAGGGGGATGTTTAAATCCCCCCGAAAGTGACAGAGCGTCCCCTGCGCATGTGCAGGGAACGCTCTATAGCTGGCCTCACCGCCGCCGCACCGCCACCTCCTCCTCGGAGCTGGGCAGCCGGGCGGGCGGGCGGGGGACCAGCCTTGCCACCGCCGAGCCCGGCAAAGGGGGGGAGGACCGGCCTCTCCGCCGCCGCCTCAGAGCCGGGCGGGCGGGGGGGACCAGGGCCTCGCCGCTGCCGCCGCTGCCTCGGAGCCAGGCGGGGGGGAGGACCGGCCTCACCGCCGCCGCCTCGGGGAGATTGAGGGGGGGATGGAGGAGACGGAGCTCTTCTCCCCCCCCCGCGAGTATCGCGGGTCCCCCTCTTGTCTTTGCTAATAGCCATCACTACATTCACTGACAATTCATCCAAGAGTTTCACTGACTGAAGGAATAATTCATTTTGCTGTCCTTATCAGTTACATGCATATCATGCAGTCTACTTCTACCAAATATATCTAGACTGATTGAATTAAGAACAATGCTAAATGAATCCAGAGTACCTGAATCACATATCTGATAGTTAGGATCTTTACCAGAGACCCTGTTCTTTGTGTCCCACCTTCTGATATAAGACAGTTGTCATATATAGGGTTTTTTCACTGTCTTGTGGCACCTTCTGCATGGAATTTCCTCCATACAATTGCTTGACTATTAGTTGTCAGCTGATGATAGTTTTGTTTTCCCAGGCTTTTGCAACAGGTAACACTGATTTTTTTTAAAAAAAATTTCTCCCTCCTCTGGTTAATTTATGAATTTGTCAGTTGTGCTGATTGTTTGAATTCTAAGTAAGCTAATGGTTTTATTTTAAATTAATGTTTACTGTTTAGTGTTTGTGTTGAGTGTTAATCCCATTCTTGAACTCATGTAGGCACCTATTTACACTTGAGCTGGAAATAGATAATTGTTCCTAGGAGAACTGAAAGGAATAGATCAGTAGAATTGTTGCCTTTGGTGTACATGAACTTTTTTGTGTGTCTCTGGCCAAACAGTTGTGATGAATGTGAGCAACCTCAAAGGCAAAAATGCCTCTTTTACCATACTTTATAAAATGTTCTGTTAACCTGGATCTTGCGTCTCCATGAGGAGGGCCCATGGCTTATTGGTAGACCATCAGCTTGGAATGTAGAAGGTCTTAGGTTCAATCCCCAGCATCTCCAGTTAAAAAGGACCAGATAGTAGAAGATGTGAAAAATATCTCTGCCTAAGATCCTGGAGAACCACTGCTGGTCACAGTAGACTTGGATGGACCAAAGGTCTTATTCAGCATATGGCAGCTTCATATGTTCATGTATATGTTCATTTGACTAAGGGTAAGAAGCCTACTGTCAATGCAACAGGCTCTTTCACTGGTGTCAGGAACTTTGCTGAAAAGTCACCACAAGTGGAACAAAGGTTCCCAAGCTACTGAGTGAGTATCACTGTTGTAAGCTATTTGAGGTTTCCATGGGGAGAAAAGTGGGATATAAATATTTAAATGAATGAATCATACTATTTGCCTTGCCTAAGAAAACAGATTTCCACATTGCCATATAATGAATGACATAGCTCTTTTCATTCCTGCATATCCTCTGCATTGTAAAAGTTTCCCTTGTAAGATCCTTTGGGCAGAGACTAGTCTTGATAGTATATGAAAGCTCCAGCCAAAAAGCCATGAGTGGAACAGAGCCTTAGAACACAAATGACTGTGTCCTCCCAGCCTTTCAGCTTGGGCTGTTCATCCTGTTAAAAACTTGGCTCAAAGGCTGGTGAACAAGATGTCCCCCCCCCTTTCTAAAACTGTTTTCTAAAATGTATAAAACAATCCTAGCAGTTTTTAATATAGCATTTTATCATACATCATTCAATCTTGCAAACAGCTATGACCAACAGTTGCATTATTTACCACAAAAGAACAAAGGAATGTTCCAGCTTCTCTGAAGCAAGATTCCAGAGGCATATGTTGCTGGCTTTAACAGCTCTCAGATAATGTGTCCTAGCACTAGAAACCTTTCGTCTAATCCAATCGATGTAGGCAGCGTAATGCATTTACGATTCAGTAATGCATGGTAAGTTCTCTTGCTGCTTTTAAATCTTACACATATGCTCAGTTAATCCCATCTGTCCCTCAGTAGTTGTAGTCTGGCACCAGCAGAATTATCTCTGAAAAGAATGTAAATTCCATAACACAGCTGCAAGCACAAAGCCGCATGACGACTGTCAGACAAAATGACAAATGTTCATATTTTATGGTTGTAATTTCTGCTTTGGTAGTTCTTACCTTCCTTTTTTATGTGGCCTGAAGAATATGGGCCATTTGTCTCATGCAAATATTTATGTCGTAGGTAGGGGAGGGGAAAGCAATTTTGCTTATTGAAATTTATGTGTATATACATGTCTGTATCTATCTACATAAATATAGATTGATCTATCCATGCACATGTACTCATATACACACAGAAATGTACAGTAAAGGACCTGTCCCTTTTGTTGTTGTTAAAGCATTTTTCCTGGTTTTCTCCTCTAGCAGCCTTAACATTTTGGATACATATGTTAAGTAATAGATCAATGTGCAAGAAAGATTGGGCTGCTGAAAGGTTTATTAAGTACTGATGTGTGTGTGGGGGCTGATCCCTCATTCTTTTCTCCTCATGTTATTTAGCTACAGTTTCCAGTCCTTTGATCATTAATATCAATACAGATCTACTCAGTTTCTATGCTTGTTGAATTGGAGTAATATTGTGGGTTTAGAAGGAATCCATTCTGTTGGTTGTCAGACAGTACATTTTTATGGTGTATATCTACATTTTTAAATATTACCAAAAATGGCAACTGTTAATGTAATGAACAGGGGTTTGAAAACACATGGATCATGCAAGTAAATCAATCTGCAAGCAGGGTGACAAACTTAGGTTTGTTGGTTTGTGTGAAACTTTATTGATTGGACATTCTTAGCTTGAATCACCACCACAAAGATTACTTATTGGTATTGGGCACAACACATCACTAGAGTTGTTCTTATGCGAGTATAAAGAAAGGACCTGATATTACCACCCAATGGCACACAAATACTCACTGCCACCCTCAGAACTGTCTCTTTTTAAGCAATTTAAGCAATTTAGCCTTTTGTAGAAAAAATCCAGCAGGCATTAGCATAATAAGCCATACCCAAAAGCAGAAGCTCATTAGCATATTAGGCCATACCCCTGACAGTGCAGCTCATTAGCATATTAGGCCACACCCCCATGCCTTCCCTTGGCTTGCCCAGGTGCTCTGCAGCTGTGGGGAGCCTGGGCAAGCTGACCCTTGGAGGGGATGGGAGGCAGTTTAAACTACCTTCCCTTGGCTTGCCTGGGTGCCCTAAGGTTGTGGGAAGCCCAGGCAAGCTGACCCTTGGACAGGCCGGGGAAGGCACGGGGAGGCACACACACAGAAACCATGTAGCATTCCACCCACTGCTCCTGCTTCAGGGCAGAAAAGACTACACCCACGCGGTTGCCTGGCACTGGAGGAGTCAAAACAAGTCCCCTGCACTGGTATCCTCTCTGGGGAGACCAGCAGAGCCCCTCCCAAACTGGGGGGGGGCTCCAAAAAGAGCAAGAAGGGCATCATGCAGCCCAGGAGTGCCTGAAAGCT
This sequence comes from Gekko japonicus, assembly GCF_001447785.1. Taxonomy (NCBI): domain Eukaryota; kingdom Metazoa; phylum Chordata; class Lepidosauria; order Squamata; family Gekkonidae; genus Gekko; species Gekko japonicus. The sequence continues at coordinate 299,062 of NW_015161444.1, forward strand.
GCCCGTCGCCGCGCCATACTGGAACCAGATCTCAAAACAATACCGATTCTTCAAAATCAAAAGAACTTGATAAAATGATGCTTCACTTTATCTGGCAAGGGAAAAATCAAGAATAAAACTTAAAGCACTTCAAGATGCCAAAGATAGAGCTGGTTTTGCGTTTCCAGATGGGTCACTTTACTATAGAGCTGCAGTGCTGACTTGGATTAAAGACTGGATAATCCTGGAAAATGTCAGGCTCCTGAAACTAGAAGGTCATGACCTTCTGTTAGGATGGCATGCCTTTACTTGGTATGGAAAAGCGGACTCTCACAAATATTTTTTAAAAAACATTGGATTAGAGCCTTTTTACTGAAAGTTTGGGAGCAAACTAAAAATGATTTTTATATTAAGACTCCAAGATGGGTGGCTCCATTAGAAGCCTTTACAAATCCTAATTTATATCAAGAAGAAATAACTACAAGATATCAAGACTTGTTAGAAGTTAGGGGAAAAATTGAAACCAATACAAGAGTCAAGATGGTGGCAAAAGATTCAAATTGAGTCTAGCTATAGTAAAGATAAGCCAATAGGCTTCTATGATAACTTTTTAGAAATAGATAAGATTTTGATGTATGTTGGACAGAAATTTATTCCAAAAATGTATATATTGCTGTTAGAAAATCAGACCCAAGATGAAATAGTTAAAAATGTTATGATAAAATGGGCACAAAATCTGGGACATAACATTGAATTAGACCAATGGTCACAGATGTGGGAAAAAAATTATAAAAATTACAAAAGCAATTTCTTATAAGGAAAATATATACAAGATGTTTTATAGATGGTATATTACTCCTGATATATTGGCTAAATATGATTCTAAATGCTCAAATGTGTGTTGGAAATGTCAACTATATGTGGTGGTTGTGTGATAAATGTGGTGGTTGTGTGATAAAGTTAAAAATACTGGGCTTGGATTCATGAAATGCTCTTAAAAAATTTGAAATTCTCTGTGCCCTTTGCTCCAGAAATATTTTTGTTGAGTATCTTACCTGAAAATTGGGGGGAAAAAATTCTTATCTTATATTGTATTTATTCTCCTGCCAACCTAGCAGTTCGAAAGCAGGAAATTGCAAGTAGATAAATAGGAACCACTTTGGTAGGAAGGTAACAGCGTTTCATGTGCCTTGGCATTTAGTCATGCTGGCCACTTGACCACAGAAACGTCTTTGGACAGTGCTGGCTCTTCGGCTTGGAAACGGAGATGAGCACCGCATCCCTAGAGTTGGATCCGACTGGCTTTCGAGCAAGGGGAACCTTTACCTTTACCTATATTTTATTTGATTACCTCTGCTAGAATACTATTTGCTAAATAGTGGAGAAGAGCAGAAACACCATCCAGAGAAGAAATTATCAACAAAATCTTGGAAACAGCAGAAATGGATAAATTGACTTTATTTTTGAAAAGCCAACCAGAAAGTATATTTGAAAATACACAGTCAATTAAAATTTATTTTTTTCTGAGGATACTGAAAATATAACTTTACATATGTGCAAAAGAGACTTTAAACCTATGAGACAGTTTATATAAAGGTATTATAAATTTGGCATAAGCGTGTTAAATATTTGGAAGTAAAATTACCTCCCCCCCATTTGTGTTTGTATGTTTATGTACATTTATTTCTGTTGTGTGTGCAAAATAAAGAAAAATAGTACAAAAAAGAAGAAGTCCAAAGTTGCCTACAGGCTGAAAAGGTTTAGGGATCCCTGAACTATGGCGTAAGAAAGGAAGCCACTAGAACAAACATTACACTTGCTACAAAGATGCTGTGGAAAAACCCCACCCACTTGTGGACTGATCTTTATCCCAGCTCGTAATACGTTGGAATAATGATGCAAAAGAAATTATCAGATTCATTGACTAAACTCCAGCCACTGTGCTATAAATGGTTTATTTTGTGCTACTGTACAAAGAAAGCAGCAAAACTGAACTTATTTATTTATTTATTTGAAGATTTTTTACCCCGCCCTCCCCGCAAGCGGGCTCAGGGCGGCTTACAAAGGGGCATAGCCCATACATAAAACCAGTAAAACTATTTAAAAATAATCAAACATTACAATTAGCAATAACAATAAAGTGCTTCAATTTTTCAGATGGACTTAAGTTGTTTACAATAACTGCCAGCGGCCCCCAATTTGGGCACCACCGTCCGAGAAATAATTCAAGCTCGTCCGCTGTGTTCATTGTCACATAGTTCTTATAGCCAAATTTCCAAGGTCACTCCAGCTATGATGGTATTGCCACCGTTGGTAGTGGTGGTGGCAGCGATGGCAGCGGCGGCCCCTACGTAAAAGCCTGGTGGAAGAGCTCCGTCTTGCAGGCCCTGCGGAACTGCATAAGGTCCCGCAGGGCCCTGATCTCCTCTGGGAGCTCATTCCACCAGGCAGGGGCCGCCACTGAAAAAGATTTGGCCCTTGTTGCCGCGTACTTTACCTCTCGGGGGCCCGGAACTACCAGCTGGTTCCGGGTCCCCGACCGAAGTGCTCTTGGGGGTATGTATGGGGAAAGGCGGTCCCTCAGGTATGTCGGACCCAGGCCATATAGGGCTTTAAAGGTGAGTACCAGCACTTTGAAGCGGACTCGGTATGCTATAGGCAGCCAGTGCAGCGCCTTCAACCCAGGCTTGATGTGCTCCCACCTGGGGAGGCCCATCAACAGCCTAGCTGCCGCATTCTGCACCAGCTGCAGCCTCCGGATCAGCGACAAAGGCAGCCCCATGTAGAGAGCGTTACAGTAGTCTAGCCTTGAGGTGACCGTCGCATGGATCACTGTGGCCA